>NC_088863.1:36858632-36901957 GCF_032884065.1 Artemia franciscana
GATCCAATCACCCACCCGTAAGTTAAAAATACCTAATTTTTAAATTTTTTTCTCTCCTTTCAGCCCCCACCCCAGATGGTCAGATCAAAGAAAACGACTTTATCAAGTCAATTTGTACAGGTCCCTGACACGCCTACCAATTTTCATCGTCCTAGCACATCCAGAAGCACCAGACTCGCCAAAGCACTAGACCCCCCTAAATCCCCCAAAGAGAGCGGATCCAGTCCGGTTACTTTAATTACGTATCTACAACATTTGTTTATTCTACCCACCGAGTTTCATCCAGATCTCTCCACTCTAAGCGATTTCCAAGATTTTCGATTTCCCACTCCAACTCCCCAATGTCACCAAATCTGGTCGAGATTTAAAATAAGAGCTCTGAACCATCAGTTCTTTCTAAATATTGCATTTCATTAAGATCTGGTCACCCGTTCTTAAGTTAAAAATACCTCAATTTTTCCAATTTTTCCGAATTAATACCCCTTCCAACTCCCTTAAAGAGAGTATATCCATTCCAATTATGTCAATCATGTATCTAGAACTTGTGCTTATTCTTCCCATCAAGTTTAATCCCGATCTCTCTACTCTAATCTTTTTCCAAAATTTCCTGTTTCCAAGAGTTCTGTTTCCCCCTACAACCCCCTATGTCCTCGGATCCGATTCGAATTGAAAATAGAGCATCTGAGACATAAGATCTTTCTGTATATAAATTTTCATTAAGATCCGATTACTCATTCGTAAGATAGAGATATCTCAATTTTCATACTTCCCTCCTTAAACTCCGCCCAATGTCACTGGATCTGGTCGTGATTTAAAGTGATAGCTCTGAAGCACAAGATCCTTCTAAATATCAAATTACATTAAGATTTGATTAACCGTTCGTAAGTTACAAATACCTCATTTTTTCTAATTTTTACGAATACCCCCCAACTCCCCCAAAGAGAGCGGATTCGGTCTGGTTTTGTCAGTCACGTATATTGAACTTGTGCTTATTCTTCCCACCAAGTTTCATTAATATCTTTCCACTCTAAGCCTTTTCCAAGATTTCCAATCCCACCCCCAACTCCTCCAGTGATATTGGATCCGGTCGGGATTTCAAATAAGAGAATTGAGTGACGAGATCCTTCTGTATATGAAATTTCATTAAGATCTTATCACTCCTTAGTAAGTTAAAAATACCTCATTTTTTCTAACTTTCTGAATTAACCCTCCCCCCAACTCCCCCAAAGAGAGCGGATCCATTCCAATTATGTCAATCACGTATCTAGGACTTGTGCTATGTTTTCCACCAAGTTTCATCCCGATCCCTCCACTCTAAGCGTTTTCCAAGATCTTGGGTTTCCCCCTCCAACTCCCCTCAATGTCACCGGGTCCAGTTGGAATTCAAAGAAGGACTTTGAGATACAATGTCCTTCTAAATATCAAATTTCATTAAGATTCGATCACCCGTTCGTAAGTTAAAAGTATCTTATTTTTCTAATTTTTCCTAATTAACCGTCCCCCACTCCCCTCCGCAGACGATCGAGTCGGGAAAACGACTTTTTCTAATTTAATTTGGTCTGGTCCCTGATACGCATGCCAAATTTCATCGTCCTAGCTTATCTGGAAGTGCCTTAACTAGAAAAACCGCGACAGACAGACAGACCGACGGACAGACTGATAAAATTTGCGATAGCTATATGTCACTTGATTAATACCAAGTGCCATAAAAACGGGACGAGTTTGCATGAAATGCCAACACAAAGCGATTTTTTTAGCTGTTAAAACAATTTTATACTAATCAAAGAATGTACATGTAATTTCAATACATGGAAAAAAAATAGTCCAAAAAATTTCAGTTAAAAAATTGGGGGGGGGGGCAGAAACTGAAGGAGGGGCATTGAGGCCCTGGAGGGGGACAAGGGGGCCTGAATGGGGACCTTGGGGACTCGGATCCCTGGAGTGGGACATAAGGCCCTGGAGGGAGATTCTGGGCCCTTCAGGGGGATTCAGGGCCCTGGAGGAGGACATGAAGCTCAGGATAAGAATATAGGGACCCAAACTCATTACCAAAAATCCAACTCTAATTGAGAAATCGATTGTGCTATTGACTTTTTACAACATTGACGCTTAACATCAGTTGCCCAGCGTCCCAGAAACAAAACATTGATTGCCTAAAATGTATTTCTAAGAGCATATATCATCAATGACTTGTTAGCTCTATCGAGTAACGTGTCGTTCTTTTGCCATAGGAAACAATGGGTCTCACGTTCAATTTAATCATCAGACGCAAATTTCATAAAATGAGTGGAAAACTGCTTAGAAGCTAAAAATGTTTTTGGCTCAGTTTTTTCTCAAAGAACCAGATGCGAGGGCTGTCACCGAACGTATTGTATTGTTTCACTGACAACATGAATGATTACGCAAAACCAGATAATGCATCATACTTGAAATTCTCGGAAATCTGCCAAGAAATTCTCGGAAATTCTCGGAAATGGGCCCACTTGTAATCACTGCGTTGTTCTACCGAGTACATGAATGATTACACAATACCAGATGACGCATAATTCTTGAAATTCCCGAAATAATTGGAAAATGGTTTGCATATTCTTGGAATGATACCAAAAAAGACGTTAGTAACTCAATAGTACATCAGGACAGGACTCTCATAGAATTTGTTGAAGGGGTACTACTAACAGGTTTTGCTGAATAAGTTGTTAACAGTATCTTTACTAAAGAATTTCGGGTTGAGGGAAAAGGTAATTATTGTTAATATTGACCCGTAATCCCCAACGTGGGGTACACGCCCCACCGATGGGGCATGGTAACATTTTGATGGGTCATGGGCAGGACGTGCACCATTCGGCTCATTATGATTTAGATTATTAAATTAAAAAAACAAATCTGCATTCTTTCTCATTTAAAGAACAAAAAATATATGATACTACTAGCTGTTGGGGTGGCGCTTCACGCCACCCCAACACCTAGTTGGTGGGAGCGCTTCGCGTTCCCCCCCCCAAGCCCCCCGCGCGCGTAAGTCATTACGCGCCATATTAGTTACGCGCCATTGTAGTTGTGTCCCTGTGTCCCACCTGTGAATATAGATAGATATATATATGTTTTTAACCACGTAAAACTTGCGAATATACAATATTCTTCGCTGTCCCATTGTCTTTGAATATAAATAGATTGTCAGGTTTACCGACTCTTGAACATGCAACATATAATTGTCCATGGGAAAAACAATCCGTATTCAGATCTATACCTCATTATTCTAATGATTGCCCTCGAGCTTTGTTGATGGTGATTGCTAATCGAACATTCCCTGTGTCCCGGTCGTCATTTATATATCCCCTGTGCCCCTCGGCGTCCCCGTTGTAGTTGTGTCCCTGTGTCCCGGTCGTCATTTACATTCCCTGTGTCCCGGTCGTTATTTATGTCCCGGTCTGTAATTTCTCTTTGAGTGTCCCGGTCGTTATTTATACTCCCTGTGTCCCGTTGTCCCGGTCGTCATTTGTGTCCCGGTGTCCCGGTCTGTAATTTCGTCAGTCGACAAACATGACGTCAGTCGACAAACAACTTCATGACGGCAAAATGTTCAATCCTCATAATGACGTCAGTCGACAAACATGGAAATTCTGCGCAACTTTTCATCTTTTATCAACCGGAGTCATCATGACCACTACAAGAGTGTTCTCTGATGATTAAACATGTTCTGGATTTGCTTAAAATAGCATGTAAATAGGGAAAAGAAATAACACCATTTAAAATCACTGAAAACAGGGGTCATGTTAATTTCTCTACTCCCTTCACCCCCCCCAAAAAAAAATCCTGCGTGGGTCATAATTCTCCGTCTTACCGTTTTAATGTGCGGTTCTTTATGCCGGTAGACCTTATGTAATATTTTATGCTACATAGAAAAAGAATAGAACTAGAACTAGAACCTTATGTAATATTTTATGCTATATAGAAAAGATTAGAACTAGAACTTAGAACTCCTTAGAACTAGTTCTATACTAATACGAAAATCAATGATAATTAAGGTACTTTGGCATTAAAATGTACTCTTTTAGGCACCTGCCCCCCCCCCTTCCCGCCATTTCTTCACAATAGCTGATGTGCACTTATTTATAATTACCTACAATTTTATAAACATGAAGCAAATTAGTTTGGTTGAATGAAGCTTTAAAATGAATATCAAAAACGTTTTCCTGCAACAAGAAGTAAGGTATTTACCCGCACCACCCTTATTCAGACCTAAATATAAATGAAGATGAGAGATTCATTCTCTTTGCCATCTATTCAGCCTTTTCTTGGGTGCAGTTAGCTTAGGATTTTTCAGTGTATTTATATAAAAGAAATATAACTAAAATTCTATGCAGAATTCTATACTTTGTCACATAATAAAATACCTTCAGTTACAATTCTTATTTATTTTTTTGCGCTGTTCTTTTTCTTCTTGTTCTATAATCTAAAACCTGAATTATAAAAGTTTAACAAAAATTATGGCATATGAATTCGATCTTTACAAGCCTTATACCTAATATACAGCTGTACCCTCAGTCCTGCCCCAACCAACCTCGCATTTGCAGGATTCCTATATGCACAATAAGAACATTTTATAGAATACGTACATTCATAGGGACCTTGATGTTTCTGGGGTAGGAAGTCCTGTGTTTGGTCTTGCGTCATTAGGGTTTTGAGCAGACTATAAATGGGACAAAATTTTTATGCTGGGATTTGAAGATTAAAAGACGCCTTTATAGTGAGACCTGATTTTCTTATCGAAAATTAGACAATCTTAACTTTCAATTTTATCAACTATCCTTGCTTTCTTTTATTCTTTCTTGCTTCCTATTTTAACTTTACTTTCTGTCTAATTGTCTATAAGAGATAATTAGAGACTATATTTATCTCTAAGACCTTTTGATTAGTTTAATTTTACTCCATTGCTAAAATCCTAGTCAGATATTGGATTAGAGTTTTTCCACTCTAAAATTTAGCCTATAGTCGGAGGTACGAGAAGGCTCTTTTACACTAAGTTTTACATTGAGCTACGAAAAAGCACTAAATATAAGACTTATTTTCACGAGGAAGGAGTTACCCCGTCAAGAATTATTTGGGGATAATTAAAAAAAAAAAATTTGGCCTGAAATTGCATTTTACTTGCGTGTCTGTGCATCTGTCTTTGCCAGAAAACCTCGGATTTTATTAAATACTACTGTAGTAACTAGTACTTACATACTGGCTGCCCTGATGAGTAGTCGATAACCTTCTTGATAGAACTAGTTTCTTCTCTTGCTACAACTTCCTTTCCCAGCTTTATCGCACCACACCATCTTGTATTCTGCATATCCTCCTTCAACTTACTAAAAATTTGTACAAATAAATATCGAAATATATTTTGTCTCTTTAAACAACCAATAATTGTATATGTATTGGGACAATGCAAAAATATGCGGTTAGAAGATAAGCGGCAGCGAGAATCACAAGGCATAGCAAGAAAGCGAGCATCAGAATGTATCAAAAAGGAAGTAAAGAACCAAGAATTGTGTTGTTAGAAGACAATCGACAGCGAAAGTTAAAACAAGTCAAAAATAAAAGTGAAAACGAATATATTAGAAGAAATTTGCCACCATAACCTTTGACGCCATCAAAATATGGCGCAAAACAAAGTAAAAACCTACCAGGATTCTATAAACTACGCAACTATTAATTAAAGGTTCTTAGGGCTCTTCAACGTCATATGTAAGCCCTGTGAAGCCCTACATTTTCCCAAAAACAAAGGTGTAGCAGACAAAGTTGATTCATTTGTAGGTTGGTTCTTACAACAAGAATCCATATGTACAAGACTGTTGCATGCCGAGTGCCGGGGCCCGGCCTTGGAATCAGCTGCATAGCTATATCCTTAAAACTGGTATATTGACATTTCTAGCCACAAAATGATCTAAAAAGGTCACATCTTTAAGCACGAATTTGTGTTTTTCCCAGTTGGTTGTATCGAACATATGGTGACGCCAAGAAATCAAGCAGAAGTTCACATTGTCTGGGTTTAGAAGACAAACGACGATGAAAATCAATATGTACAAGCCTGCCGCATAACCGTGCCGGGGCCCGGCGTTGAAATCGGCTATATAGTTGTTGTTTTTTCTTAAAACTAGCATATTGACATTACTGGCCACAAAACGATCTAAATAGGTCACAACTTTAAGAAAGAATTTATATTTTTCCTGGGGTGGTTTTATCGACACACCCCGGTGTCACAAGGTGACACCATGACATCAAAAAGAGGCTGCGGATAGAAGAAAAGTGACAGTGAGAATTAGTATATACAAGCCTACCGCGTAGCCGTGCAGGCTTATAATGGTACAATGAATAACCAAGATATATACCGTTATAATACTTGCGACATCGACAATTACAGCGAGTCAAAATTTGAAATGAAGAACCAAGAAATATCCGTTAAAAGACCTGCAAAAACAATTTAGATAGATAGCGAGTCTCAGAAAATTCGTTAGAGCTTTAATTTTAGGATAAGCTTTATATGAATGACTTTATATTTATGAGCACGTTTTAAGAGAAAAAGTTCCATCATTTCCCTCCCATAGGTGATATCGTTTTTATATCTATGACGCATGCAATCTTACAAAAGGGACATGGCTAAGTACAAAATACCAAATGTAATGAGTCTATTTACAAAAGCCATTTTAAGCAGTTTAATAATGCCTAGAGGACAAATGAATAGCCTAGACCATCAAATGCGACAAAACCAATCCGAACAGCCAAGGTAAAAGGTAGTGAAAAAATGTATGAAGTAGGCCTAATAATAAACAGAAATGAAAAGCGAAGAAAGATACAGTTAGAATACTTACGTCAACAAAAATTACAACGAGTCAAAACAAAAGCGAAAAACAAAGAAATACACAATTAGAAGATAAACGGCAGCAAGAATAAAACGAGTCAAAAATAAAAGTGAAGAACAAAGAAATATATGTTACAAGACATGCGACAACGAGAGGCCGGAACGAATTAAAAATGAAAATGAAGAACAAAGAAATATATGGTTAAGAGATATGCCATTGTGAGAACAAAGAAATATGCAGTTAGAAGATACGCGGTAGCAAAAATTGTAAGTGACAGCGAGAATCTGAACTTGTCAAAAATAAAAGTGAGAAGCTATTGGGACCCTTCAACGCTATATTTATTCTCTGAGGCGCCCTCCATTTTCTCGAGGAAAGAGAGGCAAACAAAGATGATTCATTTGAAGGCTGCAACTTACAACGAGAATCAATATATACAAGCCTGCCGCATGCCAAGCGCTGCCCGACATCTTCTCCACCGGACCCCGGCATGGCTACACGGCATGCTTGTATATATATTCTCATTGTCACTTGTCTGCTAAGCACAGAAGATGTGAGCCTCTTCTTGATGTCATAAAGTCACCATAGGTTCGATACAACCACCCTGGGAAAAACATAAATTATTCCTTAAAGTTGTAGCATTTTTAGATCGTTTTTGTGACTAGATATGCCGATGTACCAGTTTAAAAAAGACAGAAAAACTATATAGCTGACTTCAAGGCTGAGCTCTAGCACTCGGCGTGCGGCAGATTTGTATATATTGAGCCTCGTTGTCAATTATCTTCTAATAGTAGATAATATCAACTAGAGATTACATTTCGCATAGTAATTTTTCTAAGCCTTTTTTCTTTTTATACGGTGTTTTGTTTGGATATTTTTTTTTTTTTAGTTTCATATTTTAAAATATATGTTCTCTTTTTTATACAATTAATTTTGAGCTTTTTTCTGCCCCTCTTATATGGATAACTCAATGGTGCTAGGCGCCCCCCCGGAAATCCCCCCATGGAAAATCTGCAAACCCTCCACCTTCGTTGCATTTTTACATGCTCCCAATCATTACAATGATCAACATAATGCAACTGTCATTTTGTTCAAGCTAGTCAAAAATCTAATAGCTATACCTCCAGGGATGCTATACCCCCACAGCCCCGGGGCAAGGATCGTAAATTGTGCAATTTATCCTTTTTTACATGCGAGATTTATTATAAGGAAAAGGGGAAGTTTTGATCCTGGGTGCATCCAAAAGGCCAAGGGTATTAAGGTGAAAGTTTTTGATTTTGAGGGGCATCTTAAACTTAATTAAAGGCACCATGTGAATGCAGTTTATCAAAAAGGCGTATCGGCAAAATCTTAAGAACGGCCGATGATATTAAGTTGAAATTTTCAGGGCTTGTTGAGATGGATGTTTTAACAGAGTTGAAGGGTGGCCAGTTCCCCTTCCGTGCAATTTTAGCTACCTTGTCTCCAAAAACTTTCGATCAAAATTTGAAATGGCCATCTTGTTCAAAATAGTATAAAGGTCAAATAGCTATGCCTGTTGGGTTGGCAAAAAACTCCACAGCTTCAGAGAGGAATGCCAAACACAATTAAAACATACTATGTGCGTGATAGTTATCAAAAGGGCGTATCAGCAATATCAAAGGGAACGGCTGAGGGTTTTAAGTTGAAACTTGAACATTGATGCTTCAGACAAATACAGAATTAGGTTTAAGAAAGGGCAAGGGGGTAGAGGAAGAAATTGATATATAGTCCGTTTTGATTTCGCGGAATGTCTCTGATCAACTCTATTATTATAAAAGTTAAGAGTAACATTGAACTCTAAAATGATCAGAATCTATTCCGTATAGGAGGGGGGATGCCCTTTCCTCATCCCCAATCTACTCCTAATGGCCGTAGAAACTTCAGAAGATTCCTATTCGAAAATCGAAAGTTCTAGTATTTTGTTTTCGAAAGTGGCTGGATGCCCATAAGCCCCTATCTTAGGACCGTTTTTGATATATGGTCCTTTTTTATATCCGGAGAGTGATCACACATCCACGATTTTTCTTTGGTAAAAAATACACAATTTCAAACATTTATAGATGGGAGCTTTAAATCTCCATAGCAACGTTCTCAGATTGTTTGTTGTTAGAGAGAAGCAGATACTTCAAAGGGTGAAAATTAATGCAAAAAAAAAAAAAAAAAAAAAAAAAAAAAAAAAAACAACTCTCATTGATCCTTCAGGTGAATACAGAATTAGTCTTAAGGAAAGGGCGAGGTGGGGTGGAGTGGAATAAAAAATTTAAATTTAAACCCTTTTGATTTATGGGAATACTTCTGGTCTATGCTCTGGTCTAACATTTTTGAACTATGATCCCTAATGGAAATTTTAATCTATGCTGGGTTAGGTATCGAGGTAAGTCAAAAGACTTTACCTGATGCGAGGTTATCGGAATAGTGAAATTTGCAACATCTTGAGTGTTGCTTGGGAGACTAAGATGATAATAATAATAATAATAATAATAATAATAATAATAATAATAATAATAATAATAATAATAATAATAATAATAATAATAGTAATAATAATAATAATAATAATAATAGTAATAATAATAATAATAATTTATTTATAAACCCCCTTTACAAAACCAAGGTTAAGTGGAATAAATACAAAAGCAAAACAGCCAAAGAACAACAAGAAACAAAATTAATCACATACAGAAAAAAGATAGGTAAGGCAATGAAAACACCCTAGCTTATAAGGCGCTTCAATAGCTAGCTTGGCACATAATTTTTCGAAAACACCAGTAATATCTGTCGTACAATACTTTTTAATCAGTTTGGTATTCCGGTAAGAACGAGGCAAATATAAAATAAATTTGCAGTACCGGTAATAGTTTATACGTCATATATACATCACTAGTGGTTATATCGTTTTCAGTGTCCATGATGTAGGCAAAATTACACAAGAAACATATGGTTGACGAGAAAAATCATATGATTAAAGTTATATTTTAGAGTATATTTCAAGAGAAAAAATTATATTTTGTCTGCCCCGCTCCCAAGAGCGAGCGTATAGTTTCTATACCTATGATACATGCAACATTACTAGAGGAGGGCTCAGAATAATATACCAAGTGTAATTAGTCTATTTACAGAAGACACTTAAGTGGTTTCATATTGCCTAGAGGACAAATGAACAACCTAGACCATCAAAGGTGACAAGATCAATCCGAGCAGCTCAGATAAAAGGTGTTGAAAAAATGCCTAAAGTGATGATAGACGAAAATGAAGAACAAATATATACAGTCATAATATTTCCGTCAGCAACAATTTACAAAGAGTCAAAAACGAAATTGATGAACAAAGAAACATACGGAGAATCAAAATATATAAAAGCATATCACATGCCGAGAGCTGGGGCCTGGCTTCGAAATCTCCTACAAAGTATTTTTTTGTTAACTGGCATATTGACATTTCTGGCAACTAAAACGATCGAAAAACGTCAGCACTTTAAGGAAGAATTTATATTTTTTCCCATGGTGGTTGTATCGAACCTAATTTGACGGCATGGCATCGAGAAGGGGCTCAAGCTGTCTGTGATTACAAGCTAAGTGACAATGAAAATCAATATAAACAAGAGTGTCGCGTAGCCATGACGAACCTGGCCTCGAAATCAGCTAAAAAGTTATTTCTTCTTAAAACTGGTAAATTGAAATTTCTGGCCACAAAAACGATATAATAGGTCAAAACTCTAAGAAAGAATTTTTGTTTTTTCCTCGGTAGCTATATAGAACCTGTGGCGACGTCATGACATTAAGAAAAGGCTCAAATTGTCTGTGATGGGAAGACAAGCGACAATTAGAATCCATATACAAAAGCCTGCCACGTGCCAAGTGCCAGGGTCCAGTGACGTGTGTGTGTGTCTTCTGTGTATGTGTCGTCTGTGTCTGTTTCGTCTGTGTCTTTGTCGTCTGTGTCTGTGTCGTTCGTATCTGTGTCGTCTGTGTCTTTTTCGTCTGTGTCTGTGTTGTCTGTTTGTGTCTTTGTCGTCAGTGTCGTCTGTGTCGCCTGTGTCATCTGTGGTAGTAAGAGAAAAGTAGTAACAGGAAACCTTCTTAACAGGGGTGTGTGACTATTCTGGCTTTGTTATATTGCGATGTGTAGAATGCGCAACATATAGAAATTAATGTTTCTAAGATATGTAGAATGTTTCTTCAACAAGTAGAAATGATACCTAATTTATACGGACACAGTCAAGAAGCTGAATTAGCAACTTATATCTTGAACCTGTGATTATCGTCAAAAAACTGTTCAAGCTGATCCAGGCAAAGCATTAAAAACTGGCTATAGCTAATTAATTTGGAATTGCTGATAATCATCCATAGAAGCATCCTTGGCATGGATATCACGTCAAAGTTTACACACACCGGCTGTATACAAATAAAAAAATGAATAATAGTGAGTCTATGTTCTAGTTGAATACACAACAACTAATTACGACAAAGCTGGTGAAAATGAAACAGAAAATTTATTGCGGCTACGGCCTCGATAGCAAAAAACCCTTGAAAGAATAATTTTTTTCATTTTTTTAACGAAAAGAGCACATATTATAAAAAAATACTTGGATTTCGCAGAAGTAAATATAAATGACACACTTACAAGATTCACAACACACACTGAATTTTTAAATGTTAGCGACGGAGGAAAATTTGCATACTTCAGATAAAAGTCAAACTTATCACTGACAGAAAGGTTGCTATTGTTTTTGCTATGAGACAAGTATTTTTCAGGGTCGATCAAAAATGGCTGTGTTTGGAAGACCCTCCCTTCAATCAAACAAAGCAATAAAATATTTTCTATGGGGCAGACAGGTACACAGGGACTTATTTTGGAGCTGCGGCTCGCCACAAACTGGGGCCATCAAATCCCCCCCCCCCGCAAAAGGGCATTTTTACAAATAAATATAGGAAAGTACGAGAAAAGCCAGAAAAAACGGACACTCTGGGGGTTTAGACACGGAGTGGTGCACTCTTCTGTGACTGTATTTGCCATAGTGACATAAGATCACTATGCTTAGAATAATATTTCCTGAAAATGATTGTCATATTTTTATGCATGTTCACATTGTAATTGGATAAAGATTTAGGATATAACTCACATTGGTCGCTTTTATAACTAGAGATCTGTGATAGTCATCGGCCAAGTCACTGGAGATTTCAATGAAATTTATCATAGTTTTTTACTTAAATTCGGCAGAAGTGTCAGCTCCAGGTTAATTGCAAAAAACGTAAACATCAAGGATTGGCTCTCACACATTTACATACAACTTAATATGTTAGCGTTAGCGTTGCCAACGCGGTACAGCTGTACCGCATAATGCGTAATCTAGAGGTCCAGGAGGAATTCAATACATTGGAAATTTTTTAGTATAATCAAAAATTTTTATTATTTTTAGTTTTATTCCCTCCTTCTTTTGAAAAAAAGTCTTCTGTATTTTAAAGGGATTTTTAGAATTCATATTCTGAATTTTTGAAGATTGTCTCCTTGCTGGTTCATTATTAAGTCTTTAGTTTGACACTGTCCTCTGATGCAAGACTGGATAAAAACAGAGGCGCCATTTGGGCCAAATCTTGGGGTGGGCATGAACTCCGTCTAGGCCCCCCCCCCGATTCACTATGTGTCGCGTAAGAAAAATCTGGGTTTTGGCAGCACATGGACCGAATATTCTAAGTAAAAATGCATTTTCAGCACCCGTGTGTTGCTTGGAAATGTACTATAACCAAATGTGGAACTCAGCCACACTGACCTCTAAGATTAATTATAACAACGAAGAATACAATGAACGAGGTTAAGTGATTAAACTGAAAGTGGAAAATTCAACCAGACTACAGGCTGGCATTCCTCAGCGAGAAACTTTCTTATTTAAGTAAACAATACGTCGGTGAAAGTAACCTTCATTGTTATGCTGAGGGTTGTAACCAAAATCTCAGTGTCCCTTCAGCAGAAATCTTCCAGATCAAATACATTTACAAAAATAAAAAACATAACAAGAACAAAAATAACAACATTCAAGGTAACAAGGGGAACCGTCGATCTTTCATCTTTGCAAAATCGTCAACAAGCTGGTTGTAGTACAAATATTTTACTAAATCCTTCTCTGCAAATATCAAAAGGAGGGGACTGAGACGATCATTTCCTGTTGTAGACCTCAGGTAGTTTTTCGCTATTTCTAGGCTAGAAAACAGACGCTTATTGCTAGCTGTTGTCTCAGGAAGTGTGGCAGCAATACGAAGTACTTTAATTACTTCTGGGTAAGCCACTGGTAATGCCTGAAGATGGTCGACAATGTCTAGGAAGTTTTCCGGCTTTTTCTCCTCATTGAGCAAGAAACGCTTGGCAATACCAGCTTGAGATTCGAGAAGAAAGCTGTCGATATCCAGCTCACCGTAAAGAGAAGAGAAAAGCTTGAGCAGCTCTGTGTCCATAAACTTGGTTGAGCTTGGATCCAAGGCTTCAAGCGTACTCAGCACTGGCAAGTTATCTGTGAGCCTTTTGTCAAATTCGACTAGTAGACGGTCAAAAGTTTTGAAGTATTCTTGCTTCATTTCATCCATCAAAGTAGTAGTCCAATTACCAGATTCGATGAAATTCTTTCCTAGCGTCTAAGTTGTCACAAATTATTTCCGATACTTTGTGATCCTTTGAATTCTTCAAGGTCGTCCTTTCTGGCCAACAGAGGAGGGTCTAGTCACGGGTCCATTTACAGCAGGTACTTCAATTTCGAGTTCTGTTGCAAACTCTTTAGCCTTCTTGAAAAGCGATACAAAAGAAGCATCTAAACGCAGGTCGGTAAGTTTGCTTCTTGTGGCCTGAATCAGGGTGCGCGATCGACAAATAACCAAGTCGACGGCGACGGCATGGAGTTGCTGAGACAGCGATTGCGTCGTTCGCGTAATTGCTTCTATGTAGTGCAATTGGAAGATAACAAGGAATGATTCCATCAAGAAATGATAGGCCAGGAACTGACCTATTTTAGTCTATCAACTTAGAGGAATTACTGCAAATATTCAGAATTTATAATATTAATATAATCATCTAGGAAACGGGCATTTGACAGAACTTGAGAATTAGATTATGTATCTAACACGCTTTCAAAGTTTACAATGGTTAATAGCAAATAGTGTTATTATTATGACCGGCAAAGGACCCTTTTTGGTAGAAGCTTGGGCCCCCTGGAATTTCTGGGGTGGGCATTTGCCCCCCCCCCCCCAAATGGCGCCTCTGGATACAAATCTCATTACTGCTATTCTTAAATGCTTCTAAACTGGGTAAATCAAATTTATTAGCAGCAATCCGTATAAAGCAATACTGCTCATATCATTAGCAACCTTGCTATCAACTGATCATTTACGAACAGCGATCAGTTGATCAGCTAGATTTTTTGACGTTTTATTTTTTTTTTATTTATTTTTTTTTTATAGCTTTGTAATTCCTTTGCATAGTTGAGGAGTGTCACTTGAAAAAAATATAGAAGGAAGGGCCGAGTTTTTCCTGATTTTTTTCTGAAGAAAAGTGATATTTCTAAAAATCTAGAGGAGATTTCCTTTATTTTTTTTATAGTGGAAATACTAACAAAAAGAAACCTTTTTGAAACTAGAAAAAATATTTCTAAATTCTAAGGGTGAATATCCCTCCCGCTTATTAAAGCTGATAGCACGGTTCAGTAGGCTTTAAGTCCTCAGTCCATCAATGTAATTAGGGTTATGTATTTATTTAATTTTCAAAGGCAGAGTCTGTGTCCAGGAGTAGGCTAATTAAATAAAAAACGAAAACAATTTTTTTCAAATGGAACTAAGGAGCAAAATTTAAACATGAAACGAACAGAAATTATTCCGTATATGAGAGCGAAGCCCCCTCCTCAATACCACAGTCTCTACAATAGTTTCTTTTTAGATATTTTAAAATTGCTAATTATTCTAATTGAATGGCCTTTGTGTATAAGGATTCGTTCTTAAAGAATTAGAACAAAAAAAACTTTGTAGCGTAAAGAACAATGTATTGAGAAGGGGCCAAACCCCTTATGGTATAATTTCTTTTCGTTTTAAGTTCTAATGTTGCTTCTTCCTTGAAAAACCTGTCTGGTATTTAATTTCTTATCATTTTTCAAATAATCTCGAGAATTCGAGCTTCCCTCCATGGGAAAGTCTTCTAAGTAAAATTCCTGCAACGTAAAACATCCCCCCTCTGAAAATTCCCCTGGACAATTCCATCCTCGCTGAAAGTCCACCCCAGAAAAATTCTCGGGTAACGATTCCGTCTGAAAAATTCTCCTTAGTATATTTTTATTTTAAAAAGAATTTAATTTCATACCTTATCTTCAAATCATGCTGGAAATCCCCCTCCTATCCTCCTTGGAAAATTTTCACAAAAAAACTTTCCGGAAAATTTCCACTCCCAGTGGAAAGTCACTCCCGCGGAAAATTCCGCCATGGAGAGTTTCTCCTGTAGAACTCCCCCATGGAAAATGTTCCTGCAAAATTCCTCCATGAATAATTTTGCCTGCAGTAAACTCCACCCTCCCCCACCAAAAAATCCTCCAGACAATTCTAAATAACTTCAAAGACCACACTGCCTTTCCATGACGAAAGTAAAACAGTTCAAAATAGGGATGAAACATTTTTTATTGACAGTGAATAGATATAAAATTAATTACTATATATTAATTAATTACTATATTAATTAAGTAATTAATAAACTAATTACTATATGTAATTAATTTATTAGGTATAAATTTTGTTTATTTTTATTCGTGTCTTTTAGTTTTACTGCTGATGACGAACACTGTATATGTGTTCGAAATATCCAGTTAAATAATTTTATATCTATTCACTGTCAATAAAAAGGTTTCATCCCTATTTTGAACTGTCTTACTTTAGACAATTCTAACCCCGCTGAAATTTCCCTGGAACTTCCTCACATGTAAAATTGAGTCGGAAAAGACAAAGTAAAACAAATAAAAATAGCTTCGTATAGGAAATTTGGCAAAGTCTCCCAGTGTCTAATGGAAAGTTTGCCTACGAAGCTTCCCTCCCCACGGAAAATCTACCGAGGGAAATAACCTAAGCTGAGAATTCCCCACCCCCCAAAAAACATTTGTATAATTACCAGTAAAAAATACTATACATACACAATGGAAAAATTTCGTAACTTACGGCCCTTTCCCCAGGGACTGTTGGGAGTCATGTTATACCCGAAGGCATAGTTATTGAATCTATTCAAGTAAACCATGCACCAAAATTATTTTTAGTTAGGTTGGGTTAGTTAAGTTAGTGTCAAAAAGTGCTTAAATTTGAATTTGCGATAGAAGCGATTATTATATTCGTAAAGAACATAAAAAAAGGCATCAAGTGTTATGTTCACTTAATTGGTAAGTCAATTATATGAACTGCAAAATATTTACCTTGGTCATTAGGGAGATGGTGGTGCTTAGGAGTGATTGTGACAGCAGTGATTATTATATTTTAAATAAGTATCGAATGGGAAACTTAATTGTGCATTTTTTTTCCTATCAAATTTTTGCCCTATAATACACTCCCATGCCAATGATATTACAGTGTTTCCTTCGAAAGGGGAACGTTCGTGAACAGACCATGGCTTTTGTCTTTGAGGAACTGATGGCCATTCCAAAGCGTCTGGTGGTTGATTGGTCTGTTGTCCGCGTGGGACTGAAGTGGTCCTCATTTATTTGGTCTATGTCGCCTGCATAAGAAAATTTATCAATTGATATTTTCAAAATGAGGACACCTGACGGGTTGTCAAGGAGCGATACGACAGCGGCAAGGAACAGGGTAAAAAGTTCCAGGGAAAGCAAGCAACCCTACAGCACACCGGTTGATGTTTCAAAGCTATCAGAAAGGCCCTATCCCGTCATGACTCGGCAACTGAAATTTGAGTACATATCTCTGATCAATGATACTAAGTTTTGTGGTACACCAAAGTGGAGAAGAATTTGCCATAGACCTTCTCTCCATATGAGGTCAAAAGCCTGCTTAAAGATAATGAAGAGGTGGAAAATACTACGTCCAAGCTCAAGATATTCTTCCATAATATGAAATATCTGATAAATCGTTGACCTGTTTGGGCGGAAACCGGCCTGATATTTTGGACTAATGGTTAAAGCTATATTTCTTATACTCCCAGCATTACTCTAGTAAGTATTTTAGTGGCGTGGCTCCCACACTCGCCTGTACATGAAGTGAGTGTCACCTTTCTTGAATGTCATGTCTGATTGCTCATATTGTTCCCTTATATAGGAGCGGTCAGTGCGGCCAGTGGCTTTCTCTTCCAGACGTTTCAATCGTTTGTACGTCTCCCGACTTTCTCTGTCTAGTTTGTTAGTGTGGTTGCGTTTTCTTCGCATTGTTTCACCGGGATCCAAGGTTTTTGGTCCGTCTTTTATACTCTCAGGGTCAACTAGGCGACATCACATATGACTTGCAAGCTATCGATGTCATCCTTTGATACAGATTATCGATGTCATCCTTTGATACAGATTATCGATGTCATCCTTTGATACAGTTAAAGGGGATGTAGAGAGGAGTTCAGAAATTCTAACGGAAAGAGTAGCGGTGTATTTTTGTCGGATAGTTTAGTCTTTTAAGAGGTTTACTCTGAATCTGGGGGGCTTTTGGGAGAATTTTGTGGCCACTTTTAGAAGTAGTCTAAATGAAGTCATATGAAGCGAGAGATTGCTATTGAAACCACCGCAAGCCAAAGTGACTGTCTTTGTGGTGGAAGATTTACAGCATCTACAGACGAGGATATAACCTATTAGATTATGAGTTATTCTATCTGGGGAGGTCCAGGTTGTTTTACAGCGGGCTCTGTATTTTGAAGAATGTGTTAATGATAATAAGATCACTATCTCGTCGAAATTCGATTAAGCGCTCACCTCTTTGGCTCAGCTGGCCATGGCCAAGTTTACCCATCACATCGTCGTTGTCAGATGAGTTGTCGCCGACAATGACGTTGAAGTCCTCGACGACAAATGCTATCTTTTTTTTGCACGGAGTCCACTAGACACTAAAGTTGAAGATGGAAACTTTCAGATTCTTCGTCATCTCTGCGAGAGTCGGGTGTATATGCTTGGATGATAGTGGGATTCACTGGTGAGCCTTACAGGTGAATCATGATCACACGTTCAGAGAAGGGTGTTGCTGTGATTAGTGATCTCCTAGCGTTACTGGAGAGTCGGAAGCCAACTCCCTGCCGGTATTTCCCATCAGTGCGTCCTGACAGTATAATAGTAGTGTCACCAAGTTTTTCTTTGCCAGTGATTAAGAGGTGGGTTTCGGATAGGCCGACTACGTCCCAGTTGTAACGGTTTATCTCTCTCAGGAGGAGTTCCTTTTTTCCTTGTTTTGCAAGTGTTCTGATGTTAAGGGTACCAACTGATAAAGTCGAAATAGGTGATTAAATGGCCTCCAAGGGTGGAGTTGTCAAAGTTTAGTATTCGTGCGATTTGCATTCGTCGTATCGTCGACTGCCCCGGACGCAGTAGCATCGTTGGTTTCCCCAGACGCGGTCTCGCTTGATCTCATATTCATTCGTTTGCTCATAATCATCATCAAAGTGAAAAAAGGGTTTCTTCGCTGAAGTCAGGACAGCGGTAAGTCGCCCCTCTCTGTCCCTAGCAGTGCCCGACTATATCTCCTACGGATAATGCGCCCCTTGTGTCACCCTGCATCACCAACAATTTATCCATCGCTGGGGGAGTGGATTGTGACTGGTGGGACGTGTCCACACGCCAGTAGACCCTGCCCAGTGCACATCAGAGGGACTATTCTCCTCCTCCACCCTTATTTATGTTCCCGGGGTGAGGGTGTTCCAGTTATTTTCCAAGAACCAGAAGGAGACACAGAAACTGGGTCTCCCTTTGGCCCGCGTCTCCCATCTCCATGGAGGTATCCTACATATCTGTGAGAAGCTCCCCTATCCACCATATAGGGACGTGCTGAGTGCCTTGGGGGGGAGGCCCCTGCCGAGAAGGTAGCTCGGAAGGTGAGTTATGAAAATACTATAATAACAGAAGAGTGTTACTACTATCAACGGCGTCAAATCGATTGGGACGGGTTATTATTCTCCATAAAAGTAAGACCTGATTTTAACCCTATGGCTGCGAGTCATGTAATATGGAATACTCTTCCTGTAATTGACTGCAGAATAACACTCGTTTGAAACCTTCGAAAGACTTAATAAAACAACATTGGTTCATTGATTTTTATTCTGTTATTAATAAATTTTTGAGTTGTAATAAATTTCCCTGTTAATTATATGTTTGTTAATTAAGCTAGGTTAATCCTAATGAAATATACCAAAATACGATGAAAATATAATACTAATTATCAAAATTATAGGAACTACAGCAGAAAATTATGGAAAGTAGGCCGCCCAGAACGCATTATATTAAATACCTAACGTAACGTACCCTAACCAAAATATCAATTCTATATATTACGAATAGAGATAGATATACCGATTTTTGTGAGATCTTGCTGATCAAAATTCTTGACTGTGTTCCTTATAATTATTTAGTACCAATTTTTTGTTTATTATTCTAATTAAAGTTGGATTCCAATGGAGCCGGTCCAGTTTTTTTGTTGAGTGATTAAATCTATATAAATCGCTGAAATCTCCTTTTTTCTCTTTCTTTTTCTCTCTCTCTCTCTCTCTCCCTCTCTCTATCTCTCTCTCTCTATTATTGTTTATGTGTTCGTATTCAAATAGCAAGTGTATTTTTCCACTCGTTTAAAGACTATGGAGCTCTTTTGGGGATTAGTGCCTTCTATTCGTTGAACGATTGTGTTTTTGTTGGAGAATGTGACTTATATTCAAACTCTTTTAAAATGTAGTGGTTAGATCCTTGACAATGCCCCCTCCTAGTGGGCATATATGTAGGTAAAAAAATGTGTTAATCCATTTTTTTATCGCTGCAGCAATGATTGCATCTCTATTAACCAGGCTTTTTATTCTTTGGGTACTCTATGGGCCTAGTCAAACAGTTCCTGTGCTTATTGCAACCGATACTCTAAAAAGGAGATTTGATAACAACATATACATAAAAAGAGTCCGATTTTTATGAAGATTGCAAACGAGTCAAACTCATCGAGCGCATTGTTCCCCACCAGATGTTACGAACCCGTGAATATTTGCTTGATTTTTGAAGAAAGGGGAAATCACCTCAAGGGGGCAAGTGATCTTGATGAAAATAAAACTATTATATACGTCACGTCACATCTAGTGTAGCGCCACTCTAGTGTAGCGGTTCCAAGCTCCAATCTACAACAAGAGCTAAGAGCTCATATGGCACTTGTGGCGAGGTCGGATGAGCCAAGAGCTCATATGGTATGAGCTCTAGCAAAATTCTAAGAATCAATAGATTGCTTTAAAAGGAAAATCAGAGGCTTGATGCCGGCCGGGATTTGAAATAAAAGCTCTGAGTCACGAGGTCCTTCTAAATACCAAATTTATTTGACATTTGATACTCATTTTTTCTAATTTTTCCTCTCCCATTAGCCCCCCAGATGTTCGAATCGGGGAAAACGACTTTAACAAGTCAATTTGTGCAGCTCCCTAACACGCCTAGCAATTTTCATCGTGCTAGCACGTCCAGAAGCACCAAACTCGCCAAAGCACTGAATGCCACCACTTAACTCCATCAAAGAGAGCGGATCCAGTTCGGTTACGTCAATCACGTATCTACGACATTTATAAGCGTTTTCCAAGATTTCCAGTTTCCCCCTCCAACTCCTCCCAGTGTCAAAAGATCTGGATTTGAAATAAGAGCTTTGAGATATGAGTTCCTTCTAAATATCAAATTTAATTAAGATCCGGTCACGTTTTCTTAAGTTAAAAATACCTCAGTTTTTCTGATTTTTCCAAATTAACAACCCCCAGCTCCCTCGAAGAGAACGGATCCGTATCAATTATGTCAATCTCGTATCTATAACTTGTGCATATTTTACCCATCAAGTGTCATCCCGATCTCTTCACTCTAAGGGATTTCCAAGATTTCCGGTTTCAAAGATTTCTTTTTCCGCCCTCCAACCCTCTATGTTCCCGGATCCAATTCGAATTGAATAAGGGGATATGTGAGACATAAGATTCTTCTATATATCAAGTTTCATTAAGATTCGATCACCCACTCGTAAGATACCTCGATTTTCACGTTTTCCAAGAATTTCGGTTTCCCCCTCCAACTCCCTTCAATGTCACCGGATCTGGTCGCAAAATGAGAGTTCTAAAGCACAAGATCCTTCTAGATATCAAATTTCATTAAGAACTGATTACTCGTTCGTAAGTTACAAATATCTTTTTTCTAATTTTTGCGAATTGCTCTACCCACCCCCAACTCCACCACAGAGAGCAGATCTGGTCCGGTTATTTCAGCCACTTGTGCTTGGGACTTGTGCTTATTTTTTCCACCGAGTTTCATCCTGATCTATCCGCTTTAAGCGTTTTCCAAAATTTCGGTCCCCCCATAATGACACTGGATCCGGTCTGGATTTCAAATAAAAGATCTGAGTTTTGAGGTCCTTCTAAATGTGAAATTTCATTCAGATACGATCACTCTTTCGTAAGTCAAAAATACCGCACTTTTTTTCTATTTTTTTAGAACCAACCCTCCCCCAACTCCCCCAAAGAGAGCAGATCCGTTCCGGTTATGTCAAACCCGTGTCTAGGACTTGTGCTTATTTTTCCCACCAAGTTTCATGCCGATCCCTCCACTCTAAGCGTTTTCCAAGATTTTAGGTACCGACCCTCCTCAACTTCCCCTTCACCGGATCTGGTTGGGATTTAAAATAAAAGCTCTGAGACACGATGTCTTTCTAAACATCAAATTTCATTAAGATCCGATCGATCCTTCGTAAGTTAGAAATACCTCATTTTTTTATTTTTCAGAATTAACCCTCCTCCCCCAACTCCCCCAAAGACCGGTTATTTCAGTCACGTATATAGGACTCACGATTATTTTTACCACAAAGTTTCATCCCGATCCCTCCAAGCGTTTTCCAAGATTTTAAGCCCCCCCCCCCCCCCAACTCACACATTGTCACCGGATCCGTTAGGGGTTTGAAATAAGAGCTCTGAGATACGATATCCTTCCAAGAGTTTAAAATAAGATTTCTGAGACACAAGGTTCCTCTAAATATCAAATTTCATTAAGATCCGATCACTCCTTTGTAAGTTAAAAATACCTCATTTTTTCTAATTTTTCAGAGTTAACCCTACCCCCCCCCCCAGCTCCCCCAAAGAGAGCGGATCCATTCCGGTTATGTCAATCACGTATCTAGGACTTGTGCTTATTTTTCCCACCACGTTTCGTCCCGATCACTCAACTCTAAGCGTTTTCCGAGATTTTAGGTCCCCCCTCGATCCCCCCTCCAATATCAGAGGATCCAGTCGGGATTAAAAAAAAAGAGCTCTGAAACACGATATTCTTCCAACCTCAAATTTCACTAAGATCAGATCACTCCTTCGTAAGTTAAAAATACCTCATTTTTTCTAATTTCCGAATTAAAAAGCACCCCAAAACAGAGCAGGTCCGTTCTGGTTTTGTCAATCACGTATTTAGGACTTCTGCTTGTTTTTCCCACCAAGTTTAATCCCGATCCCTCTATTCTAAGCATTTCCCAAGATTTTAGATCCCCCAACTCCCCCCAATGTCTTTGGATCTGGTGTGGATTTAAAATAAGAGCTCTAAGACCCAATATCTTTCGTATGTTTTCGTATGTTTAAAATACTTGATTTTTTCTATTTTTCCGAGTTAACCGACCCCCACTCCCTCCCAGATGGTCAAATTGCAAAAACGACTATTTATTATTTAAACGGGTCCGGTCCCTGATATGCCTGCCAAATTTCATCGTCCTAGCTTACCTGGAAGTGCCTAAAGTAGCAAAACCAAGACAGACAGACAGACAGACAGACACACCGACAGAATTTGCGATCGCTATATGTCACTTGGTTAATACCAAGTGCCGTAAAAACGAGGAATTTTGCATCTTTTTGAGAAGGCAGATCACTGCTCCATGTTTATTTCTTTTTTTGTATAATTATCCTGTGTGTTACCATATCGAACCAGTGGTCCTAGAAAATCAGGAATCGGCTCATTTGAACGAAAATTAAAAGTAAGTGCTGTTATTCGTAGCCAATAAAAGTATCTGACAGCAAAGTGGCGTTTTCTGATTTTTTGTGGTACCAAACTTTCATTTTTCCCAAGAGAGGACAAATATGATATCAACTGAAAGTTCTGAGATAGCCAATCAATATAAGATTTATTGAAAAACTATACATTGAGCCTCCCAGTTTCAGCAGCAGCAATGCCACGTGGGGCATTCGTTCCTAAGGAGACACGTAGTTCATGTAAAACAAACGTTTACTATAGGCACTTACTTTAAAATTTCATTTAAACAAGTTGATTGACTGACCTGATGGTCGATAAAATACGTCCAGGAACGCATAGCTTCTCATTATCTATTATAGATTATCTCCCTCTCAACAACTTTCCATTTTTCTTTAATCTGTCCTTACAATATCCTCCCACCCGTTCAGGGACGACCCACTATTCGTTTTGGCCCTGTACGGTTGGCGAACAAAGACATTTTTTGTCAGTCTGTCATCCGCCATCCGCAAAGCGGGTCTTAGCCATTACATCCTTCCTCTCATTGTAGCCCCGGAAAGAGAGATTGAATCACATTTTCGTGGGCTTACTGTCTGAGATAAGGTCAACCGGTCGGTTAGGCTACCTAAAACAATCTGTTGGCCATTTCTCTGGAAAAAAATGCAGCAAATGCTCCGCGGCTTTTCGGAACGCACACGCTTAACAACCATATTTGACCGCTGTAATCGCTGTAGCTTCCAGTATCCGGATCTATACTCTAATCTTGGTTTGCATGCACCTTCCTATTATTTCAAACTTTTTTCAACTGTGGAAAACGCCCTGGCCTTGGATATTCTAGTTTAAACATCTTTGCTGCTCCCACCATCCTTACTAATAACATTACCTTTGTAAATGAAGCGGTCCGCTTGATCAATCTTTTCATTACCCAACACCACCCCTTCACCTTCACGTATTCCTAGTCTTTGGAAATTAGTCTTCTTAATATTGATTTTGAAACCAATTCACGCATCCTGAACTTGCAAAACCTCTATAACTGCATTCATTTTCAAACATCTTGGTCTAGGATGCTTAAATCATCAGCAGAATCTATGTATAGAAGAGTTTTAGTACCTCATTTGATTCGGTGTTCTCCCATCGTCTTTGTTGTGCTCATTAGGACGAATTCTATTAAAATTATCGATATAAATGTGGATAGAACGCAACCCTTCTTAAATCCTGGCTGAATACTTAACCAGCTACCAACCTCATTTCCCACCTTAACCACCTCAATGTTATTCTCGTACATACAACTAATAACTTTTATTTATTTATCTGGTTTACCATACAAAGATAAGACCCTCGCTAAAGCTGTTCTATCCGCTGAATCAAACGCTTGCTCATAATCCTTAAAACAGAGGCCTAAAGGGGATCTAAGGCTCAGGCAGTTCTCAGTTATTATTCTAAGACTGAAAATTTGGTCAACATATCCTTTACTCTCCTTAAAACCGCGCTATTTTTCTCTTAAAACTTAATTTACGGCATTTCTAAGTCTAAAAAGTGTCATCATACCAAGACATTTGCTTCTTACAGAAACCAGGCTAATGCTTTTATTATTACCGCACTCACTCTTATCATCTATATATGTAAAAATAAGATGTATGTTTGTTTATTTGTACACGTATGACGTCATTATAAATATATAAGGCTTTGTATATGACGTCATTATAAGTATATAAGGGGGCGATTCAAAGAGAAATTTTAGTATAAATCCTACAATGGCAGAAGAAACAGCCGAGAATGCGGCTCAAAGAGATAATGCCAAAAGGCTTGCGGCTAAAAGAGAAAGTAACAAAAGAAAGCGTGCCAAGGAATCAAAAGAACAACGTGAAAACAGTATTGCGGCTCAAAGAGAAATTACCAAAAAATCGTGCCGAGGAATCACAAGAGCAACGTGAAAACAGGCTTACGGCTCAAAGAGATATTACCAAAAGAAAGCGTGCCGAGGAATCACAAGAGCAACGTGAAAACAGGCTTGCGGCTCAAAGAGAAATTACCAAAAAAATCATGCCGAGGGATCACAAGAACAACGTGAAAACAGGCTTGCGGCTCAAAGATAATGCCAAAAGGAAGTACGCCGAGGAATCAGGTACAGCCCAGTCGATGATTATAGCTTGAGTAGATGTGTTGCGCCTCAGGAAAAGATAAACCTCCTCAACTGGCGACACCACCAGAGCCATTGAAGACTTTGCTTACTGGAAGTACATCAGAATCTAAGTGTTTTTTATTAAACATCAGAAACATGGTTCCAAATGACGTCGTTTGGTGCCCAAATCGAAAATCAAGATCAATGCACCGGGACACAGGGAATATAAATGACGACCGGGACACTCAAAGAGAAATTACAGACCGGGAAACCGGGACACAAATGACGACCGGGACACAGGGAATATAAATGACGACCGGAATACAGGGATACAACTACAACGGGGATGCCGGGGGGCACAGGGGGGATATATATATAAATGATGACGGGGACACAGGGAATATTCGATTAGCAATCACCATCAACAAAGCTCAAGGGCAATCATTAGAAAAATGCTGTATAGATCTGAATACGGATTGTTTTTCCCATGGACAATTATATGTTGCATGTTCGAGAGTTGGTAAACCTGACATTCTATTTATATGCACAGACAATGGGACAGCGAATAATGTTGTATATTCGCAAGTTTTACGTAGTTAAAAACATATATATATATATATATATATATATATATATATATATATATATATATATATATATATATATATATATATATATATATATATATATATATATATATATATATATTCACAGGTGGGAGACAGGGACACAATTACAATCGCGCGTAACTAGACGCGTAACGACTTACGCGCACGGGAGGGGGGCTTGGGGTGCGCGAAGCGCCGCACCAACAGCTAGTATTGTATAAGGTTTTCCTACAATCGCTAGGTACATCCTTTTTTTAAAAGTCATAATCATAATCTTCAATAACTTATTTCTAACCTTACAACCACCATATTTGAAAAAAAACTCATATACCACACTATGTTTATCTTGGGACTCGTTATTCTTTAATCATTTTAGTACTGTCACTAATTCTTCCTCACGAAATAAATCTTACTTTATATTGAAAGTATCATAAGCTTTTTTCGTTCTTTTCTTTATGTTTCTCCGTAATTCTACGACGGTTTAGCACATTCTCCAAATGTTCTGCTCATCTCTCTTTAACTCTTTTCATGTCACTAACTGTGGCTCCGTTCCTATTTTTAAGTGGGAAAGGTCCAGATTAACTATTCCCTTTCAATTTATTAACATATCAGTAAAATATTCTACTATTTATGCCGTCTGGCTGCATCTTCTAGATCTTCGGAAATTTTATCCATGGCCTCCACTTCACACCTCCTTAATTCGTATTTTAATGCTTTTCCACATTCTTTACATTCTTTTTATTTGCATATGATGAACCGCTCAAGTAATTATTGTACAGGCCTCCTCACTACTAAACATAAATCATTTTCACTATTTTTTGTAGCTCCGTTTCTAACTTTCTTCCATAACCCACCATCAATGACTTTTTCATTCAAGCAACAAATTAATTTCTTAAAATTATTCCATCCATTCTAAATTGTTCAGTTTTAGACTCTTCAGTTCAGTATTCAACTGTTCATGGAAAGTTCCTCTCAAATTCTCATCCTGGAATAAAATGTCATAGCTTCCTGAAAGGTATTTACTCTTCCTAAATTGCAGCTTTAGATTAATAATAGATACTACTAGATGGTGATCTTTATTTTTGACATCGATAACAGCACTCCTATACCCTAGTATCTTGTAAAAATCCCGCTAGTCTTCGGTTTACAATAGCAGAATCGATAACGTTAGCTGTCTTTCCATCATGTGGATACCATGTTAACTGATGGGCCATTTTGTGACCAAACACTGTATTGGTTATAACTAGATTGTTATACATACACAATTGCTGCAGTCTCTAACAATTTCTGTTTTCTTTTTCTGCATCAAATTTTACCTAGGCTTGGATATTGTCTATTTCTTAGAACTTAAGCATTAATAACCCCTAATAAACAATACCGCATTTCTACCTGGAACCCTGTCTATCTGTTCCTGATATCACTGATATAGTTACCGTAGTACAGTGGTAATGACACATTCCATAAATTATATCACTGATATCTCCATCAGCCAGTTCTACAGGGGCATACACTACTATGACTGATACCTGCACTATTTATTTATAAAACGAGCGACTATTTTTCAAACGAACTTCAAATCGACCTTCGCCAAAAATGTTGTTCACAAGATGTGCAGTTTTGATTTTGCCTAAGCTTGATTGCGGTTCGGAAAACAGATCTTTAAAAGTACTGGCAGTTCATCCGTTATATCAATAATGAAACTATGACGCACAATTCACCCGGAAAGCATAAGTTCTGCACTTCTCATCTTTTTAACTAATAAAAAAACTAAAAAATGCTAAAAAACTAAAAAAACTAAAAAAAACTAAAAAAGGTAAAAACTAAAAGACCTAAAAAAGAAAAAAAAACTAAAAAAAGGAAAAAAACTGAAAAATAAAGGAGAAAAAGAAAACTAAAAAAATATAAATAAAAATAAAAAACTAAAAAGATAAAAACTTCAAAAAAAACTAAAAAGAAAAAAGAAAAAAACTAAAAAACCTAAAAAAAGGTAAAAACCAATAAAAAAAACTAAAAAGAAAAAAAAGGGAAAAAATTAAGAATTTATTTCATCATATACCAATTCAAAAACGAATGTATACCGGGATGACGACCGGGACACAGGGAATATAAATGACGACTGAGACGCAGGGACACAACTACAACGGTGACGCCGGGGGCACAGGGGGGATATATAAATGACGACGGGGACACAGGCAATATTCGATTAGCAATCACCATCAACAAAGCTCAAAGGCAATCATTAGAATCATGAGGTATAGATCTGAATATGGATTGTTTTTCCCATGGACAATTATATGTTGCATGTTCAAGAGTCGGTAAACCTGACAATCTATTTATATGCACAGACAATGGGGCAGCGAAGAATGTTGTATATTCACAAGTTTTACGTCGTTAAAAACATAAATTGACTTTGCATCCAGTTGAACTTTATCCTTTTCAATCTTAGACATCGTGACGGATGAAAACTCGGAACAATCTATATATATAAAAATAAGTTGTCTGTGTGTGTGTGGGTCTGTCTGTCGGGTGACGTCATGTTTGTGTGTCGACTGGCGTCATGTTTTCAACTGACGAAATTACAGACCGGGACATCGGGACACAAATGACGACCGGGACACCGGCACATAGGGAATATAAATGACAACACTCAAAGAGAAAGTGACCGGGACAAAAGGAATGTTCGATTAGCAATCAACAAAGCACCGGGACACAAATGACGACCGGGACACAGGGAGTATAAATGACGACCAGGACATAAGTAAAAAAAAAACTAAAAAAACTAAAAAAAGGTAAAAACTACAAAAAAACTAAAAAGAAAAAAAAACAAAAACTAATAAAAAAACTAAAAAATCTAAAAATCTAAATAAACTAAAAAAGAAAAAAAAGAAAAAAGGAAAAAAATAAAGGAGAAAAACAAAACTAAAAAACGAATGTATATACAGACCGGGACACCGGGATACAAATGACGACCGGGACACAGGGAATATAAATGACGACCGGGACACAGGGACACAACTACAACGGGGACGCCGGGGGGCACAGGGGGATATAAATGACGACCGGGACACAAGGAATATAAATGACGCCCGGGACGCTCAAAGAGAAATCACAGACTGGACACCGGGACACAAATGACGACCGGGGCACAGGGAATATTAATGACGACCGGGACACAGGGACAAAACTACAAAGGGGGCGCCGGGGGGCACAGGGGGATATATAAATGACGATGCCGACACAGGGAATGGTCGATTAGCAATCACCATCAACAAAGCTCAAGGGCAATCATTAGAATCATGAGGTACAGATCTGAATACGGATTGTTTTCCCATGGACCATTATATGTTGCATGTTCAAGAGTCGGTAAACCTGACAATCTATTTATATGCACAGACAATGGGACAGCAAAGAATGTTGTATATTCGCAAGTTTTACGTAGTTAAAAACATTGGGGTGGCGCGAAGCGCCACCCCAACACCTAGTTCGTGGGGCACTTCGCGCCCCCCCAAGCCCCCCCGCGCGCGTAAGTCGTTACGCGCCATATTAGTTACGCGCCATTGTAGTTGTGTCCCTGTGTCCCACCTGTGAATATAGATAGATTTATATATGTGTTTCAAACTACGTAAAACTTGCGAATATACAACATTCTTGGCTTTCCCATTGCCTGTGCATATACAAAGCCTTATGTACTAATAATGACGTCATATTCAAACGCTCTTTTTACAAACAAACAAACATGCATACACACAACTCGTTTTAATATAGATAGATCGATAGATAGATACAATACAAATTAACTGCGTAAAACTTGCGAATATACAACATTCTTCGCTGTCCATTTGTCGCTGCATATAAATAGATTGTCAGGTTTACCGACCCTCGAACATGCAACGTACAATTGTCCATGGGAAAAACAATCAGTATTAAGATCTATACCGCATTTTTCTAATGATTGACCTTGAGCTTTGTTGATGGTGATTGCAAATGCTAATCGAATTGATAATGGCAATCTTTTAAATTGAAAAGGCAGATGCGTTGGAATCATGGGAATATGAGGAATAAGAACAGCCTCACCCTCAAAAGGCCCTGTCAAGATTGTGGCCTCTATTAGGTTTTCCATTGTTTTTTTTTAGGGCAAGTCGCGTGCCACTGCAAAGCTTTGGTGGGTTGATATTTCTTAAAAGTATTATTGGTATGCCTATTTTTAGTTGTAGCACGTGTGGTGGAAACCCTGAAAGATCCACGGAATTTAAAAATTCAGATGGATAATTAACCGCTTCATTTGGTTCCAAAACTCTGTCGACTGACTTGTAAAGGACTGCCTGGTCTTGAATCTTGGTCAAAACAATATTGTTGATTTCGTGGACGTCTATATTTTTGGGTGGAAGAATCGCTCTTTCACTTAGCCATTTATTATTTTTATAATTGTTTAGAATATTCGGAAATACTTTTTCAATCAATTCATTTTTGGACGTCACTAAATTACAGAAATCCGCAGGTAGTTGTATACGTCCTGAAATGGAGTCTACTGGGAGCTTTCCGTTTCCAATTGCCAGCAATTGATCTGAAAATGTTTGACCAGAGTCATCGTTTTGCAATCGGACACGCCTATTTGTAGTTAATTTTAATGTTTTTACGCGTGCCCATAAATTAGAATATTTCAGGCAAGCATTCACTTCGTCTGCAGGAGTTGATCTAGGTATTATAGGTAATGTTTGCCTGAAATCTCCCGCAAGCAATATTAATGTGCTGCCAAAGGGTTTCGACTTCCCTCGCAAATCTTTCAAGCATATATCCAGAGCCTCGAGCGATTTTTTGTGTGCCATTGTGCACTCATCCCAAATAATAAGTTTGCATTGCTGCAATACTTTACCCATTCCAGATGATTTGGAAATATTGCACGTGGGAGTTTCTGTAGAATGCAAATTCAGAGGCAATTTCAAAGCGGAATGAGCAGTTCTTCCACCAGGCAGCAATGTTGCGGCTATTCCGGACGACGCAATTGCCAACGCTATATCATTTTTGATCGAATTGATGCCAGAATCAGTTTTATCACAAACGTTTTACCAGTACCTCCTGGTGCATCCAAAAAGAAAATTTCTCCAACGTTGTTATCGACACAGTGCATTATCGTATCATAAATGTCTTTTTGTTCCGACGTTAACTTGGAAATGTTATTTTGTACATATGACAATAGATCACTCGTACTGTAACTTTGTTCACGATCCAATTCTACACATGTCGAAACAGCAGCGATACGGTTAGGTGAAGGCATTCCCAAATCCTGAAGAGGTTTGTTTGCCATCTTCTATAATAACTAAAGTGTAGTTATAAATTTCTGATGTAAAATTAAAAGTCATATCTGACGTCTCCAGCTGTTTTCGATGGAGTATATCTTCGGACATTTTTGACTTATATTTTTCCCATAACTCTGTAGGAGCTGATGGAGAGCAAAATGTTAAAATGATGCCAAACAATGCACGAATTTGACTTGGAGTTGACGTTTCGCACGCGTCATTGATGCAGTTATCCCAGTGTTGGTCATTCTCCAATAAATTCAGAGTTTGGCATGCACTACGGTAAGTGTCATGTATAGTACCGTTTACAGTTCTCAAATACTCAAAGGATGTCGGACCGGGTACATTCACCAAAAGCAGGCGTAGAAAGAAGCATTCATGTTGATTGGGGTGAACGGTCTAGAGTCTTCCTATCGTGGTATCTTTGAAGATGGTAGGTTGGCCGTCGACTGGCTTACCCTGTTTTCGACGTTCAAATACTTTATTTTTAGTATTCCACGTGTAATACGAAGGCACCAGTATACAGCAGTTTTTTTGCAAAAGAATCATTTTTGCAAAGCGAAAAGAAACCGGTTAACTTTCTATCCGGTGGATTCAGGGCTCTTTGTTGCACGTTGGTTTCCGAGAAACAAACACGTTGACCATTCTGTAAATGTACCGCTAAGTGAACAACAGCTGGACTACGTTCATGTATTGGAAATGAAAGAATTCGCCAAACAGCTTCATTACTGCTTATGTATCTTCCAGCCTGATATTGTACGATTTCGTGTATATCTTTGATTTCGGGCTGCAAGCCAAAAACTGCCTTGTCACTGCCTTTGTTGACGTATTTACATATGTATTTGATTGCCTTTACGGAGTTACACTATTCAACGTTTATGTGTGCATTAAATGTTTTTGATAATAATGTGGAATATGGAACAACCCACTGGTTATCTACTTCGATGGTGGTACCGTTACGCTTCTTTATTATTGCTGTTTTACCGCCATCTTCAGTAGATCTTCTTCTATATTGTGGGTAACCATCATTGCCAGTAATTGTGTTGGATACTAAAAGTCGAGGATATTGCTTTGTGCACCTTTCTTTGGCCATGCATGGTGAATTTTCGTTCAGTGCACCGCAAGGTCCATGTACCATATTTTTTACAATAATATCATGTAACCCCTTATCGACATTTTCATCAGGTATTTCAGCGGAAATCACATCTTCAATTTCGTTCGAAGTAATTTTTTATGTAGCCAGATTAGTATATGTGTGTGTGGCAAACTTCGTTTTTGCCATTCCACTGAGTACATCCAGCATCGCACTGACCCAAACATTTTATGTTTTACTATGTAGTTTATCAGTGATTTCAACTTTTGCCGGAAGACACGGGCCGTAATTTCATGTCTATGAACCGCCGATTGTCCGTGAAGTAAAAGCTGCAGTATCTCGTCCCAAGATTGATTACATGTAAACGTAATAAATAAATCTGGATGGCATAGACTCTTTAAGCATCTTCCTCGGCTGTTGCCATTGTAAGTTCATCAGTCATTTTAAAGTTAAACATTAATAGATTTCTACGTGAACGCATGTCTTAAATATCTTTAATGACGTCACCGCCATAACAAAATTGACGACAATTAACTTCATGACGTCAGTCAACACACAAACATGACGTCACCTGACAGACAAATCCACAGAAAACTTATTTATATATATATATATATATATATATATATATATATATATACTAGCTGTTGGGGTGGCGCTTCGCGCCACCCCAACACCTAGTTGGTGGGGGCGCTTCGCGCCCCCCCCAAACCCCCCGCGCGCGTAAGTCGTTACGCGCCATAATAGTTACGCGCCATTGTAGTTGTGTCCCTATGTCCCACCTGTGAATATAGATAGATATATATATATATGGTTTTAACTACGTAAAACTTGCGAATATACAACATTCTTTGCTGTCCCATTGTCTTTGCATATAAATAGATTGTCAGGTTTACCGACTCTTGAACATGCAACATATAATGGTCCATGGGAAAACAATCTGTATTCAGATCTATACCTCATGATTCTAATGAAAAAAGAAGGCGTGCCGAGGAATCAAAAGACCAGCAGGGAAACAGGCTTGAGGCTGATAGAGAAAGAAAGAACAGAAAGCATGCCGAGGAACTACCAGAGCAACGCAGAAGCAGACTGCTGCTAAAAGAGAAAGTGAAAAAAGAAGGCGTGCCGAGGAATCAAAAGACCAGCAGGGAAACAGGCTTGAGGCTGATAGAGAAAGAAAGAACAGAAAGCATGCCGAGGAACTACCAGAGCAACGCAGAAGCAGACTTGCTGCTAAAAGAGAATGTGAAAAAAAAGAAGGCGTGCCGAGGAATTACAAGAACAGCAAGAAATCAGGCTTGCTGCTGAAAGAGAAAGTAAGAAAAGAAAGCGTGCCGAGGAATCACAAGAACAGCAAGAAATCAGGCTTGCTGCTGATAGAGAAAGTAAGAAAAGAAAGCGTGCCGAGGAATTACAAGAACAGCAAGAAATCAGGCTTGCTGCTGATAGAGAAAGTAAGAAAAGAAAGCGTGCCGAGGAATCAGAGCAATCTGAAAGTTATCGCCTGGCATTCAGGTACAACCCAGTCGATGATTATAGCTTGAGTAGATGTGTTCAAATCGGGACAATGTCTAAAATTTGTCCCTATTGCAAGGCCTTGAAATTCAATGGTGAAACAATGGGAATGTGTTGCGCCTCAGGAAAAGTTAAACTTCCTCTATTGGCTGCACCACCAGAGCCATTGAAGACTTTCCTTACTGGAACTACGTCAGAATCTAAGCGTTTTTTGTCAAAAATCAGACAATACAACTCATGTTTCCAAATGACGTCGTTTGGAGCCCAAATCGAAAATCCAGATCAATTTATGTCTACTTTCAAAGTAAAAGGGCAAATTTATCATAAAGCAGGGTCCCTTCTACCATTCTCAGGCGAGAATCATAAATTTTTACAATTGTACTTCATCAGTGATAGAAATTCTGAATTGAATGCACGTTGCGAAATTTCTCCCAACGTTGAAAGGACAATCGTTTCCCAATTGCAACATCTTTTCCACGAAAATAATAATTTAGTGCGTCTGTTCAAAACAGCCATCGATTTGATGCCTACTGATACTCATAAAATTGTCATTTCCGCTGACAAAACGCCTCCTGGCCAACATGTGCGTAGATACAATGCTCCGACTATCGACGAAGTGGCAATCGTTATGGTCGGTGATCAGTTTTTACCTCGAGATATTATTCTACATAAGCGAAACGCTCAGTTGTTAAGAATTGCTGAAACTCATCGATGCTACGATGCCCTACAATATCCTATCATTTTTTGGGATGGAGCCGACGGCTATCACTTTAATATTAAATTGATGAATCCAGCCACTAACAAAGAAATGAATAAGAAATGCAGTGCAATGCATTATTATTCCTATAGACTAATGATTCGGCAGGATGAAGAAAATTATATTTTAAAATGCCGTGAATTGTTTCACCAATTTGTCGTGGATATGTATGCTAAAATTGCGATATGCAGTTATAAATGACGGTAATACCACAAACGTTGGAAGATTAACAATTTTACCTTCGTCATATGCTGGCAGTCCCCGTCATATGCATGAATATGCTCAAGATGCTATTGCGTATGTTCGTCTCTATGGTCGTCCAGATTTATTAATTACATTTACATGTAATCAATCTTGGGACGAGATACTGCAGCTTTTACTTCAAGGACAATCGGCGGTTCATAGGCATGACATTACGGCACGTGTCTTCCGGCAAAAGTTGAAATCACTGATAAACTACCTTGTAAAACACGAAGTGTTTGGGTCAGTGCGATGCTGGATGTACTCAGTGGAATGGCAAAAACGAGGTTTGCCACACGCACATATACTAATCTGGCTACATAAAAAAATTACTTCAAACGAAATTGATGATGTGATTTCCGCTGAAATACCTGATAAAAATGTCGATAAGGGGTTACATGATATTATTGTAAAAAATATGATACATGGACCTTGCGGTGCACTGAACGAAAATTCACCATGCATGGCCAAAGGAAGGTGCACAAAGCAATATCCTCGACTTTTAGTACCCAAAACAATTACTGGCAATGATGGTTACCCACAATATAGAAGAAGATCTACTGAAGATGGCGGTAAAACAGCAATAATAAAGAAGCGTAACGGTACCACCATCGAAGTAGATAACCAGTGGGTTGTTCCATATTCCCCATTATTATCAAAATCATTTAATGCACACATAAACGTTGAATACTGTAACTCCGTAAAGGCAATCAAATACATATGTAAATACGTCAACAAAGGCAGTGACATCGCAGTTTTTGGCTTGCAGTCCGAAATCAAAGATTTCGATGAAATTGTAGAATATCAGGCTGGAAGATACATAAGCAGTAATGAAGCTGTTTGGCGAATTCTTTCATTTCCGATACATGAACGTAGTCCAGCTGTTGTTCACTTAGCGGTACATTTACAGAATGGTCAACGTGTTTATTTCACGGAAACCAACGTGCAACAAAGAGTCCTGAATCCACCGGATACAACATTAACAGCTTTTTTTCGCTTTGCAAAAATGATTCTTTTGCAAAAAAACTGCTGTATACTGAAGTGCCTTCGTATTACACGTGGAATACTAAAAATAAAGTATTTGAACGTCGAAAACAGGGTAAGTCAGTCGACGGCCAACCTACCATCTTCAAAGATACTACGATAGGAAGACTCTACACCGTTCACCCCAATCAACATGAATGCTTCTTTCTACGCCAAGATTCAAGACCTGGCAGTCCTTTACAAGTCAGTCGACACAGTTTTGGAACCAAATGAAGCGGTTAATTATCCATCTGAATTTTTAAATTCCATAGATCTTTCAGGGTTTCCACCACACGTGCTACAACTAAAAATAGGCGTACCAATAATACTTTTAAGAATATAAACCCACCAAAGCTTTGCAATGGCACTCGACTTGCCGTAAAAAAAAACAATGGAAAACCTAATAGAGGCCACAATCCTGACAGGGCCTTTTGAGGGTGAGGCTGTTCTTATTCCTCGCATTCCCATGATTCCAACAGATCTGCCTTTTCAATTTAAAAGATTGCAATTCCCAATTCGATTAGCATTTGCAATCACCATTAACAAAGCTCAAGGTCAATCATTAGAAAAATGTGGTATTGATCTTAATACTGATTGTTTTTCCCATGGACAATTGTACGTTGCATGTTCGAGGGTCGGTAAACCTGACAATCTATTTATATGCAGCGAGAATTGGACAGCGAAGAATGTTGTATATTCGCAAGTTTTACGCAGTTAATTTGTATTTCGGAACCAAATGAAGCGGTTAATTATCCATCTGAATTTTTAAATTCCATAGATCCTTCAGGGTGTCCACCACACCTGCTACAACTAAAAATAGGCGTACCAATAATACTTTTAAGAAATATCAACCCACCAAAGCTTTGCAATGGCACGCGACTTGCCGTAAAAAAAAAAACAATGGAAAACCTAATAGATGCCACAATCTTGACAGGGCTTATGAGGGTGAGGCTGTTCTTATTCCTCGCATTCCCATGATTCCAACGGATCTGCTTTTTCAATTTAAAAGATTGCAATTCCCAATTCGATTAGCATTTGCAACCACCATCAACAAAGCTCAAGGGCAATCACTAGAAAAATGCGGTATAGATCTTAATACAGATTGCTTTACCAATGTACAATTGTATGTTGCATCTTTGAGGGTCGGTAAACCTGACAATCTATTTATACGCACAGACAATGGGACAGCGAAGACTGTTGTATATTCACAAGTTTTACGTAGTTAATTTGTATTGTATCTATCTATCTATCTATCTATATAAAAACGAGTTGTGTGTATGCAGGTTTGTTTGTTTGTAAAAAGAGCGTTTGCATATGACGTCATTATTAGTACATAAGGCTTTGTATATGGACAGACAATGGGAAAGCCAAGAATGTTGTATATTCGCAATTTTTACGTAGTTTGAAACACATATATAAATCTATCTATATTCACAGGTGGGACACAGGGACACAACTACAATGGCGCGTAACTAATATGGCGCGTAACTAATATGGCAAGTAACGACTTACGCGGGCGGGGGGGGCTTGGGGGGCGCGAAGCGCCCCACCAACTAGGTGTTGGGGTGGCGCGAAGCGCCACCCCAACAGCTAGTATATATATATATGATAATGCCAAAAGAAAGCGAGCCGAAGAATCACAAGAGCAACGTCAAAATTATCGCCTGGCATTCAGGTACAGCCCAGTCGATGATTAAAACTTGAGTAGATGTGTTCAAATCGGGACTATGTCTAAAATTTGTCCCTACTGCAAGGCCTTGAAATTATGAAATTATGTAGCCAGATTAGTATATGTGTGTGTGGCAAACCTCGTTTTTGCCATTCCACTGAGTACATCCAGCATCGCACTGACCCAAACACTTCAAAATTTACTATGTAGTTTATCAGTTATTTCAACTTTTGCCGGAAGAAACGGGCCGTAATGTCATGTCTATGAACCGCCGATTGTCCTTGAAGTAAAAGCTGCAGTATCTCGTCCCAAGATTGATTACGTGTAAATGTAATAAATAAATCTGGACGACCATAGAGACGAACATACGCAATAGCATATTGAGCATATTCATGCATATGACGGGTACTGCCAGCATATGACGAAGGTAAAATTTTTAATCTTCCAACGTTTGTGGTATTACCGTCATTTATAACTGCATCTCGCAAATGAATGTATTGTTCAGAGCGGAGCTTGGTCTGATTCAAGCGGATATATAGCAAACGTTCTGATTCAATTTTAGCATACATATCAACGACGAATTGGTGAAACAATTGACGGCATTTTAAAATATAATTTTCTTCATCCTGCCGAATCATTAGTCTATATGAATAATAATGCATTGCACTGCATTTCTTATTCATTTCTTTGTTAGTGGCTGGATTTATCAATTTAATATTAAAGTGATAGCCGTCGGCTCCATCCCAAAAAATGATAGGATATTGTAGGGCATCGTAGCATCGATGAGTTTCAGCAATTCTTAACAACTGAGCGTTTCGCTTATGAAGAATAATATCTCGAGGTAAAAACTGATCACCGACCATAACGATTGCCACTTCGTCGATAGTTGGAGCATTGTATCTACGCACATGTTGGCCAGGAGGTGTTTTGTCATCGGAAATAACAATTTTATGCGTATCAGTAGGCATCAATCGATGGCTGTTTTGAACAGACGCACTAAATTATTATTTTCGTGGAAAAGATGTTGCAATTGGGAAACGATTGTCCTTTCAACGTCGGGAGAAATTTCGCAACGTGCATTCAATTCAGAATTTCTATCACTGATGAAGTACAATTGTAAAAATTTATGATTCTCGCCTGAGAATGGTAGAAGGGACCCTGCTCTATGATAAATTTTCCCTTTTACTTTGAAAGTAGACATAAATTGATCTGGATTTTCGATTTGGGCTCCAGACGTCATTTGGAAACATGAGTTATATTTTCTGAGTTTTGACAAAAAACGCTTAGATTCTGACGTAGTTCCAGTAAGGAAAGTCTTCAATGGCTCTGGTGGTGCAGCCAATAGAGGAAGTTTAACTTTTCCTGAGGCGCAACACATTCCCATTGTTTCACCATTGAATTTCAAGGCCTTGCAATAGGGACAAATTTTAGACATAGTCCCGATTTGAACATATCTACTCTAGCTATAATCATCGACTGGGCTGTACCTGAATGCCAGGCGATAACTTTCAGGTTGCTCCGATTCCTCGGCACGCTTTTTTCTTACTTCCTGTATCAGCAGCAAGCCTGATTTCTTGCTGTTCTTGTGATTCCTCGGCACGCCTTCTTTTTTCACTTTCTCTTTTAGCAGCAAGTCTGGTTTCATGTTGCTCTGGTAGTTCCTCGGCATGCCTTCTTTTTTCACTTTCTCTTTTAGCAGCAAGTCTGGTTTCATGTTGCTCTGGTAGTTCCTCGGCACGCCTTCTTTTTTCACTTTCTCTTTTAGCAGCAAGTCTGGTTTCGCGTTGCTCTGGTAGTTCCTCGGCACGCTTTCTGTTCTTTCTTTCTCTATCAGCCTCAAGCCTGTTTCCTTGCTGTTCTTTTGATTCCTCGGCACGCTTTCTTTTCTTACTTTCTCTATCAGCCTCAAGCCTGTTTCCTTGCTGTTCTTTTGATTCCTCGGCACGCTTTCTTTTCTTACTTTCTCTATCAGCAGCAAGTTTTTTGGCATAGACTCTTTGAGCATCTTCCTCGGCTGTTGCCATTGTAAGTTCATCAGTCATTTTACAGTTAAACATTAATAGATTTCTACGTGAACGCATGTCTTAAATATCTTTAATGACGTCACCGTCATAACAAAAATGACGACAACTAACGTCATGACGTCAGTCAACACACAAACATGACGTCACCCGACAGACAGACCCACACATCCACAGACAACTTATTTTTATATATATAGATAGATAGATAGATAGATATGTTTTTAACTACGTAAAACTTGCGAATATTCAATATGCTTATCTGTCCCATTGTCTGTGCATATAAATAGATTATAAGGCTTACCGACTCTTGAACATGCAACATAAAATTGTCCATGGGAAAACAATCCGTATTCAGATATATACCGCATTTTTCTAATGATTGCCCTTGAGCTTTGTTGATGGTGATTGCTAATCGAATATTCCCTGTGTCCCCGTCGTCTTTTATATATCCCCCGTTTGCCCTTCTGGCGTACCTGTTGTAGTTGTGGCCTGGTCGTCATTTGTGTCCCGGTGTCCCAGTCTGTAACGTCATAAAGTCTTCAATGGCTCTGGTGGTGCAGCCAGTTTGGGAAGTTTAACTTTTCCTGAGGCGCAACAAATTCCCATTGTTTCTCCATTAAATTTCAAGGCTTTGCAATAGGGACAAATTTTAGACGTAGTCCCGATTTGAACACATCTACTCAAGCAATGATCATCGAATGGGCTGTACCTGAATGCCAGGCGATAATTTTGACGTTGCTCTTGTGATTCCTCGGCACGCTCTCTTTTGGAATTATCTCTTTGAGCCGCAAGCCTGTTTTCACGTTGTTCTTGTGCTTCCTCGGCATAATTTTTTCGGTAATTTCTGTTTGAGCCTCCAGCCTGTTTTCACGTTGTTCTTGTGATTCCTTGGCATACTTTCGCGTGTCTCTCGTGGTTCCTCGACACGCCTTCGTTGACGTAAATTCATTCTAAAGCTCAATAGTTTCTTATAAACCTCAAAATTTTGGGTTTCTGTTTTAAGGTTTTCGAATTACTTTAATCCATTGTCAAAATATATTTAAATATTTTTGCAATTACCAGGTTTTTACATTTTATACAAATTTTTCCTCGGCACGATTTTTTGGTAGTTTCTCTTTGAGCCGCAAGCCTGTTTTCACACTGTTCTTGCGATTCCTCGGCACACTTTCTTTTGGCAGTATCTCTTTGAGCTGCAAGCCTGTTTTCACGTTGCTCCTGTGATTCCTTGGCACGCTTTCTTTTGTTACTTTCTCTTTCCTTGCCGCAAATCTGTTTTTACGTTGCTCTTGTTTGGCATTATCTCTTCGAGCCGCAAGCTTATTTGATTCCTATAATGACGTCATATAAAAACATACAAAATACATACATGACGTCATAATGCTCAATCCTTTTGCAATAGGGACACATTTTTTAGCATAGTCCCGATTTGAACACATCTACTCAAGCTATAATCATCAACTGGGCTGTACCTGAATGCCAGGCGATAATTTTCACGTTGCTCTTGTGATTCCTCGGCATGCTTTCTTTTGGCATTATCTCTTCAAGCCGCAAGCCTGTTTTCACGTTGCTCTTGTGATTCCTCGACACGCCTTCTTTGGTCTGGTTTTGTCTGGTTTCGCGTTGCTCTGCTAGTTTCTCGACACGCCTTCGTTGATGTAAGTTGCACATTCCTAATCTGGCCCTTTCTCTTTGAACCGCAAGCCTGGTTTTGCTTTTTGGTAACATTCTATCTTTTGTCAATGTTCATTCTAACATTGACACTTGGAAAAATCTTTACGTGCCAAGCATGCTAAAGCTCAACAGTTTATAATAAACCTCAAAATTGGGTATCTGTTTTATGGTTTTCGAATTACTTTAATCTATTGTCAAAATATATTGAAATATTTGTGCAATTCCCATTTTTTTACATATAAATAATTTAATATTGAAAGAGCCTCAATTTCTTTGAATACTTATTATTCAAAAGTTTTTCATTTTTTATTTTGTTTCTTTTTTATTTTTTTTTAGTTTTTATTTGTTCTTTCTTTTTCTTTAGTTTTCGCCTTTTTTATCTTTGATTATTTTTTATCTTTTAGTTTTAATTAGGTTTTAGTTTTTTAGTTTTTTCTTTTTTAGTTGTTTCTTTTTAGTTTTTTTTTCTTTTTTTCTTTTTTTTAGTTTTTGATTTTTTAGTCTTTTAGTTTTTGTTTTTAATCTTTTTTTCTTTTTTCTTTTTTCTTTTTTTAGATTCTGATGTTTTTCAGTTTTTCTGCTATTTTAGTTTCTTTTTTTTAGTTTCTTCTTTTTTGTAATTTGTATTCTTTTTTAGTTTTTTCTTCTTTATTTAGTTTTTGATTTTTTTTAGTTTCTTTTAAGTTTTTTCTGTTTATGTTTTTTCTTTATTTAGTTTTTTCTTTTTCAATTTTTTTCATTTTTTTTCTATTCTTTTAGTTTTTTAGCTTTATATATATATATATATATATATATATATATATATATATATATATATATATATATATATATATATATATATATATATATATATATATATATATATATATATATATATATATATATATATATATATATATATATATATATTATATATATATATATATATATATATAAATATATATATATATATATATATTATATATATATATATACATATATATATATATATATATATATATATATATATATATATATATATATATATATATATATATATATATATATATATATATATGTTTTCTCTTCTTTTTTAATTTTTTCTTTTTTGGTTTTTTCTTTTTTTCGTTTTTTATTTTTTTAGCTTCTTTTCTTTTTAGTTTTTTGCTTTTTTTTTATTTTTTTTAGATTTTTTAGGTTTTTTCTTTTTTTAATTTTTTTTTCTTTTTTTCAGTTTTTCCTTTTTAGTTTTTTTTTTGTTTTTTTACCTTTTTTTTCTTTTTTTCAGTTTTCTTTTTTTTCTTGATTTTTCAGACGTCATATGCAAACCCTCGACACAAAAATACGTACAACTTATTTTTATATACATAGATAGTGTAACAGACGGACATATAACTTATTTATATATATATATATATATATATATATATATATATATATATATATATATATATATATATATATATATATATATATATATATATGTTTTTAACTACGTAAAACTTGCAAATATACAACATTCTTTGCTGTCCCATTGTCTGTGCATATAAATAGATTGTCAGGTTTACCGACTCTGGAACATGCAACATATAATGGTCCATGGGAAAACAATCCGTATTCAGATCTATACCTCATGATTCTAATGATAGCCCTTGAGCGTTGTTGATGGTGATTGCTAATCGACCATTCCCTGTGTCGCCGTCGTCATTTATATATCCCCCTGTGCCCCCCGGCGTCCCCTTTGTAGTTGTGTCCCTGTGTCCCGGTCGTCATTTATATTCCCTGTGTCCCGGTCGTCATTTGTGTCCCGGTGTCCCAGTCTGTGATTTCTCTTTGAGTGTCGTCCGGGTGTCCCGGTCGTCATTTATATCCCCCTGGGCCCCCCGGCGTCCCCGTTGTAGTTATGTCCCTGTGTCCCGGTCGTCATTTATATTCCCTGTGTCCCGGTCGTCATTTGTATCCTTGTGTCCCGGTCTGTATATACATTAGTTTTTTTAGTTTTGTTTTTCTCCTTTATTTTTCATTTTTTTCCTTTTTTATTTTTTTCTTTTTTAGTTTTTTTAGTTTTTTAGCTTTTTTAGTTTTTTATTAGTTTTTAGTTTTTTTTCTTTTTAGTTTTTTTGTAGTTTTTACCTTTTTTTTAGTTTTTTTAGTTTTTTTTACTTATGTCCTGGTCGTCATTTATACTCCCTGTGTCCCGGTCGTCATTTGTGTCCCGGTGCTTTGTTGATGGTGATTGCTAATCGAACATTCCTTTTGTCCCGGTCGCTTTCTCTTTGAGTGTCGTCATTTATATTCCCTATGTGCCGGTGTCCCGGTCGTC
>NC_088863.1:36902057-37019952 GCF_032884065.1 Artemia franciscana
CGAATGTTTTTTTTTCTGAAAACGTTTAAATTTGTGTTGTGATTTTGGTGGTCTCAATTTGGCCTGTTTCTGTTGAAAGAACATGTCTTCAGAATCCGAGTTTTCTTCTAGAAGAGATTAGGAATTAAGGAAAACGCCCCGTTCTTTACGCTAAAGTTTTTTACTGTTTTAAAAAGTAGAGTTAGGAGAGTGAGTCAAACTTTAGCGTAAGGAGTGGGGCGCTCAGGAAGAAAAGCCCCTTTCATATACGGAATTATTTCTGTTCGTTTTAAGTTTAAATCTCGCTCTTTACTTTCAGTTACATTGTTATTTTACATATGTCATATTATGTTATAATATGTTATATGACATTGTTACATATGTCAGTTATATTTACTTTCAGTATAAAAACAAGTCTAACATACGTGAATGACATAACCGGACCGGATCCGCTCTCTTTGGTAGAGTTGGGGGTGGGGGGGGTAATTCGGAAAATGAGGTATCTTTAACTTACGAATGGGTGATCAGATCTTAATGAAATTTGATATTTGGAAGGATCTTGCGCTCTAAAGCTATTATTTTAAATTATGAGCAGATCCTGTGACATTGGGGAGGGGGGGGGACCAGAATTCTCCGAAAATGTGAAAATTGGGGTATTTTTATCTTACGAATAGGTCATCGGATCTTAATGAAACTTGATATATAGAAGGGTCTCATGTCTCAGATGCTCGATTTTTGACTCAAATTGGATCCGGGGACACAGGGGTTTGGAGGAGGGAAACAGAAATCTTGGAAAACGCTTAGAATGGAGAGATCGGGATGAAACTTGATGGAAAGAATAAGCACAAGTTCTAGATACGTGATTGACATAATTGGAACGGATCCGTTCTCTATGGAGGAGCTGGGGGGTATTAATTTGGAAAAATTAGAAAAATTGAGGTCTTTTTAACTTAAGAACGGGGGACCGGATCTTATTGAAATTTGATATTTAGAAGTAATTAGAAGGAAATATTTCAGAGCCCTTATTGCAAATCTCGACTAGATCTGTTGACATTGGGGGGAGTTGGAGGGGACATCGGAAATCTTGGAAAACACTTAGAGTGGAGGAATTGGGATGAAGTTTGGTGGATAGAATAAGCAAATGGCATAGATACGTGATTGACGTAACCGTACATGATTTGCTCTCTTGGGGGAGTTGGGGGAGGTGTTCGGTGCTTTGGCGAGTTTGGTGCTTCTGGAAATGCTAGGACGATGAAAACTGGTAGGCGAGACAGGGAGCTGCACAAATTGACTTGATAAAGTCGTGTTCCCAGATTCGACCATCTGGGGGGCTAAAGAGAGAGGAAAAATTTGAAAAAATGAAGTATTTATAACTTAAAGAGTAGGTGATCGGATCTTAATGTATTTTTATATTTAGAAGGATATCGTGACTTGGAGCTCTTATTTTAAATCCTGACAGGCATTAAGCCTCTGATTTTCCTTTTTAATCAATCTATTGATTCTTAGAATTTTGTTAGAGCTCATACCATATGAGCTCTTAGCTCTTCTGGCCTCGTCACAAGTGCCATATCAGCTCTTAGCTCTTGTTTATATTTAATCTTACTGTAAACCGAAGATTGTCAGGATCAATACAAAAGACAAGGGTATTTAGGAATGGTGTTACTGGTATTAAAAGAAATATCACCAACGAGTAAAGTCTACAGTCAACCTAAAGCTGAAGTTTATGACAAACACTATCTTTCGGTTTTAGTCAAGAACAAGCGAAGAGACTAGTGGGAACATATTACCTTCAGAATCTATTATCTTCTAATATATGTCACCTTCAGAGAAACATCGATAGACACTAGACGAAAAAATAAAGAAAGACAAAAAGCGAGATGCAAGTATGAAAGAAGGATAAACGTAAATAGCCAGGTACTGTTATACAGAACGTTAGATATGAAAAGCGATGAAAATATAATAATATTCTGCAACACCATGTAAAACAAAATACTATAGAAAGGAGCAAGCATGAGCTTCCACAAGGTACCATGTATCGAATAACAAATTTTTCATAGAACAACCAATTTTATTACCCATGTTTTTCTTTTTAGATGCAATTTTGCAGTTATCTGCAAAATTGCATGTAATAAAATTATACCATATAAAACAGAACATGACGAAAATCTGGATAAGACTCTTAATTAACCGAAAATAAAAAATATAAGGACATATACAGGAGCAATCACCCGAGCAAAGCGAGACAACATCCCTGGTAGAAAGAGATTCTGTGTATTAGGCGACTTCAATGCCCAATTTGATATGAATAGGAATAAATCATAAATGATATCCTAGATTCGGTAAATGTGCAGAAGACAAGGAAAGAGCAATGGTAATAAAAAACCCATAGTTTTTTAGGTACAATAATCTAGTTACAAACAACATGGTACTGATCATAAAATGAGCCAAAGCTAATATCGTACTCAGATGATGATATGACGGATAGCTTTATTGATTATGTTACTGTAAACCAAAGATTGTCAGGATCGATACGGAAGACTAGGGTATATAAAAATACTGTTACTGGTACTAAAAGTAAATATCACCATCGAGTAAAGTCTACAGTCAGCTTAAAGCTGAAATTTATGACGGGCATCTCTGGCAGACAAGTAGTCCCGGTAGTTATGACACTGATAAACACCAAGAAAAATTTGATAGGAGCTTTCCAAGAATAGTTGGTTATCTAACAAAAAGAAATACGAATTTAACGATTTAGAAGATGGATGGAATAATAATTTTAGGAAGCTGGTCTGCGAAGTCACAGAAGATTAGGAAGGAAAGTTAGAAAATGAGTTAGGAATATCGCGTTTTGGCTTGGTAAAAGAGAGAAGAAGTTTCTCCAAGAGGTTTCTGAGTGATATTATTCTCTCTCGAGAATAAGAGAACGTGGGAGAAGTAGAAAAGGAATTAATGTATGAATGAAGGGGATGTGAAGTAGAAGCTATGAATAAATAGCCGAAAACCTAAAAGGTGCAGCCAGAATGCATACTAGTAAAATATTGTGTAAGCATGTTAAGATATTGAAAGGAACAAGTCATTGTGGCTCCTACGAGTTTATGAAACAAAAGGGAAGTTAAAGTGTTAAGGGGAGTTATGCGGAACATTTTAAGAATAGTATAAGCCTGAATAAAGCTGTATTTAATTATACAAAAAAAATCGAGAGTTTGGAAATGAAGAAAGATTTATTTTGTAAAGAGGAGCTAGAAGGATTGAGAAATTATAAGGTCTCGAATGCTGGAAGCTTGGTAAATGAGTTCTTAAAACATAGTGGCCGCAAAGTTTAATACAAAAAACGCAAGATCATCAACATCTCTTCCAGAGACATTTGCTTTATCTCTGTAGGCGAATAATTAATTACCATAATTGTAAGCATTAAACTAAAACAGTGGCAAATTCAAGGAGGGTCAGGGAATACTGAGCCCAACCCCTCAAAAATAAAAACAGGAAAAGATAAGAAAAAAAAATACCAAAAAAGGGAAAAAGGTATAATACAAAATATACTTCAACACAAAAAAAAAAAAAACAGTGTTTGCCACGTTATAAATACGAACAAATATAAACCTTATTGTCGGTAGACCAAACTGGGGACCGGGAGGGGCATCAGCTTGTTTCTATTCGATATTGATTTTCTGTTTCAAAGTTACAAAATTCGGTCAAATTTGAAATTTACCGTCTCTAGTCGATAATCCAATTTGTTGTAAGTTATATTTGTAATCTAGATTTCCACTTGATAGAAAATATTTCATTGCAACAGATTGCTAACAAGATTAAAATTTTAAAATATTCACTTAATTTTCGTAGAAACATCTTTTCTTTATCAGCCAACGCTTCCTCTAAGAAAGGCAATGAAACTTTCTTTACCTCTGAACTTTCTGGATTTACGACAACATCAAAATATTCTTAACAGTGAGGAAGGTATTACAGAGATTGTAATTTCAAATTTTGTCAAAATTGCTCTTTAAAAAGGTAAAAATGTGCAATTTTGTGTGATTTACCGTTACTTTAGCCACCTATTTATAATTTTTTCCTTTTATTTTTTTCTAGACAAGGATTTACAAGGCATTTCACTATCTTTAACCTATCCAGGTAGAATTCTATATAATTAATTAAAAAAGGTTTAAGACTCCCAAGAAAACACCCAAAATATTTCTACATAAGGGAAGAACCACACTTTTGGTGTACAGTTGATATTACTTCCAAGAGAGGAACACCAAAAACACATTTAGTAAATATATACTTAGATCATCAACATGATGTGGTGCGAAAGCACAGGATGGCTGGCCCCAGACCCCCCATTGCTGAAGGCCTTCAGCCCCATTGGCTGAAGGGCCAAGAAACGGAGATCAGCACCGCCGATACGGACTGTAAAGTCTAATGCCGTATCCTTTACCTTACCTTTATTTTTTTAGATCATCAACGGAAATATGCTCAGTACCTTTAACATAACCCTGTACAAGGGAGTTTCATTTAACCGAATTTTGTTTAGTTCTATAGAATTTCCAACTTGGATGATAAAATTTTAATAAAGGTAGACTGACATATGTAAGGTGTCAGCTGGTATAGGTATCCAAAATATTGCGCCAAGTCGGATTCAGGCAGTGAAGGCCTGATTATGGCTTAATTGCGCACAGCTTGAATAAAGACACTAAGACCTAAAGAAATGCGTAATATTCTGACCTCAAATCTTGAAAAATGAGTTTTGATTTAGAAGTGAAGAATAGTAGCATTTAAAAATTACCAGATTCGGCAGTTTCCTCAGTTTCGGCTGTTTGAATATTAATTTCTTCTTTTTTTTCCAAAAGATGTTCTAGCAACTGAATAGCCAAATGACCCATTTCGTGGTCTGTAGAAAACGAAGCATATATTAGGAAATCAAAACAGCACAAATAATTATAGTGATAAGTCAATATCTTTAATAATCAAACAGGTATTTGCAACTTAATTTTACAATACACTGGTTGTACTAGAAAATAAAAGGGCCCATCTCATACTTTTTGTCTGAAAATGGGCTGTAAAGTAAAGAGGTTAAGGTGATAGACCGTAAGGCCGCAAATAAAAGAAGAATTTTTATTTCAAATTAGTTTCTTACTTAAGTTATGGGACTTATGAATTTTGATCCCTATGCTCAGTTGGATTTCTGTTTTCATGAATTTTGGATAGCAATACATATGTGTGGTATGATAAATATTAGAATTTTTTTTTTGTTTTTGCACATGTATGCTAGCTTTCCCTTATATTGAGACAGTGAAAATTGAATTCCAATATTATGTGTTTTGTGACTGCTTAATTTTCAGAAAAGTTTGCAACAATCTACTCTTTGACAATTAATTTTTTTTTAGAAATTCGAAGCTTAAACTGTCAGAAAGTGAAAGAATGTTAAACTATAAAGGGGAATAAATGTGAAATTTAAAGTCTTATATGTCCGACATTCTAAAAAAATGTGTACAGCCATGGAAGAAAGGGTTTGGATGCTTATCTTTGAAAAGAAACAAATTTATATGGAAACATATAGGGTTCTCGTCCGAACTTCTTTTTTTTTCTCTGTTATTTTTTTGTTCATCAATAATCGTTTGATGCATGACTGATGATAAAAAAAAAAAAAATAAAATAAAAAAAAAAAATACAGCGAATAACGTATTAACTTTTGGTCCATCCGTCTAGGGTCAAACAAAAGCAGGTCGTCCCTTAGTTTTTTTTTTTTTTTTTTTTTTTTTTTTTTTTTTTTTTTTTTTTTTTTTGGTGATTAAGTCTAATTTCAGTCAGCAGAAGATTTCTGAAAAATATATTCATGGCAGTGGGAGGGAGAAGCGATTTTCTCGAAAGTCGTCACATATCTTGATCTCTTTTTTTTTCACACCAGGAAATGTTAGTATACCAATTTTCATGGTCGATTGGGCAAGAGGGAGTAAAAACACAACAAGAGTCCTAACATTTTTCTTAGCAAAAAAGAAGAAGAAATAAAAAAAACCTGTTTTTTTCTTCTTCTTCTTGTTCTTCTTCAGTGAAGATTCTTCTGTATGTTCTATAATTATGTATTTCCGTGCTTCTGACTCTCTGTAAAAGAAGGACAATAACAATTAATATCAATCACTAATATCATAACACTATCTTCTACATATATAAAAATAAGTTGTTTGTTTGTGTGTCTGTCGACTGACATCATTATAAGGATTGAGCTGTATGTCGTCACGAAGTTGTTTGTCGACTGACGAAATTACAGACCGGGAAACCGGGACACAAATGACGACCGGGACACAGGGAATATAAATGACGACCGGGACACAGGGACACAACTACAACGAGGAAACCGGGGGGCACAGGGTCATACTCACATGTCAATACTTTAACTACGGACACAAGAAATACGACAAAATGGCAGTCACACAAAAAAGAAAAAAAAAGTACTGAGCTGTAGAAGTTAGGAAAACAGTCATTCAGTTTTTTTTCCAAACGAATAAAAAGCAAATACATCATAGGCAGCGCAATAGCGCTGCTTAGGTAAAGAGCGATGTGGGCATAATATATTATTTATTTATTTTTTTAGCCCAGGGCATTTCGTAGCGAAGGAGTTGTAGTAGAAACTCCAAAAAGGGTTCATTCGATTGAAAATTAAAAGGGCTAGTGCCTTTATTAATAGTCAACAGTGATTGAAGAGTAACTAAAGCCCCTCCCCCGCTAACCATTTTCCCAAACACATTACTTTACGCTAAAGTTTAAGCTAAAGCTAAAACTTAAACCGCCCTTTAAGCTAAAGCTTTTTACTGTTTTAAAAAGTAGAGTTAAGAGAAAGTCAAACTTTAGCGTAAAGAGCGGGGCGTTGAGGAGGGAACAGCCCCTTTCATATACGGAGTAATTTCTGTTCGTTTTCAGTTTTAATATCGCTTTTTACTTTCAGTTTAAAAAAACTTTTTTTTTATTTATTTTTTTTTCAGTAAAACGCAGATTGTGTGCTGGTTTTGAGAAGCTATTTTAGTGAGTTATTTTAAACGAGGAAAAATAGAAACAAGAGCTTAAAGTTCATATGGCACTTGTGACGAGGTCAGAAGAGCCATGAGCTCATATGGCATGAGCTCTGGCAAAATTCTAAGAATCAATGGATTGCTTTAAGAGGAAAATCAGAAGCTTAATGCCGGTCAGGATTTAGAATAATAGCTCTGTGTCACGAGGTCCTTCTAAATATCAAAATTCATTAAGATCCGATCACCCACTCGAGTTTCGGTTACTATTGAGCCGGTTCGCTCCTTACTACAGTTTGTTACCACGAACCGTTTGAAAATAGATCTTCCTAAGAAGGGAAAGAGAGAGACAAAGATGCTGAAAGCGATAATTTTGAAAAAAATTGACAATATTCTTTCCTGTTGGTGTCATTCTCATAAAAAAAAGCGAAATCCAATAACCACTTAGACAGGGTGGGAAAATCATATTTCTACAAAAATACAATATAATAAAAAATGCATTTGCTATCCATAAATCACTAGGCTTATTTGAAATGAAGACCATCCTAGAATAGAAAACATTTGTCCATGGGAACAATGTCAAAGAGTCTGCGAAGCAAGATTTTGCTTGTCTTAAAAGTGACAGGGAAAGCTGCTTTACATCTTGCGACTAATTAAGTACTTGTAGGTAGTAAAACAAGATTTCCATGCATTTATTCAACGATAGAACGTTTCATCTTAAAGTTAAGTAACAGCACACTTCCTGACAAATTGGCATAAGCACATCAAATGGAAACCACTTTTCTATTTTGGTTTATAATAAAGGACCCCCCAAAAAAACATAAACCAGCAAAAATACAATGTAAATGAAATACCAACAGAGATTAATTTTAAAACTGTTTCAAAATAAATGAAACGCAAAACGAGCAAATATTACAATAAATAATCAAGTCAACCTTAAAAAGAACAGAAATTACCACAAACAGGAGTAAGCCTTTTAAACGCCAAAGTGTCATTGGGGCCATATTGGAACCAAAAAACATTACAAAAGTTTTTTTTTTCTTTTACAACATTAATAAATGAAAAATTACCAAGATCTCCAGGACTGAATATCAGTATATATATTGAATAGTCCGTCTACTTTCACTGGTTGGTTTCATTAATCTTGGTAAAAATGATTTTTTTTTTCTCGATATTATGACAAATAAAAACAAATTGATGTAAATAAAAATTATTCTGTATAAAGCGCAAATAGCGCTCTGGCTTTTAGAACTTACTGAAACAAAACCATATTTTCAGAGTTTCTTTCTTTTATAACTTTAATGGACCCAAAAGTTGCGATGACTCCCAGGAATTAATATCAGTATATATTGAACAATCCGTCTACTTTTATTAGTGTTTTTCAGTGATCTTAGCTAAACACGTTAATCCTATAGGGTTAAACAAGAATTCATCTTACACCTGTTTCTGGTAATTTCTGTTCGTTTGAAGTTTCACTTAATTATTCAATGTAGTTTCTGTATTGAGCTTCATTTATTCATTGGTAGTGATTTCTGTCAGTTAAAAAGCTAAAACTATTTTTAAATATCTTAAATATCTTACTGGATTTCTCGCCATTTTCTGACGAACCTATCTCGTATCTCGCCTGGCGACGACGCAGCAGTAGTATAGCTCGACGAGCTGCCGGAAAAAATCTGCGTAATAAATACATGAGTTAGAAGACCATTGCCATTACATAAACAGGTGCACATAAAACATTTTTGGCCTGATGACAATAATCTTTAGTTCTAACCGGGCTTTTTAAGACAAATCTAAAATATATCTCTCGAATTTCGTATAATCGACAGCATGGATAACGAAAAGGCTATGTGTCGATTTCATACGAGCTTTTTTTCAAATAGAGAATTTTGAAGTGTAAAAAAACTAAATCGCATCCAACTCTCTTTTTTCTTCAAAAAGTAAGCCGAGTTTTCTAGGATCAATATCCTTATTATACAGATTTCTCTAAACTTTCATTCTATTGGAATCCCTAATGTTAGATACGAAATGCAAAAACCGTTGTGCTAAAAACAATTTGGAGAACTTAGTATAGAAGGTAAGTTACCTTCTAAAATTTTCCAAAACAATTAAATTTTAGTTTTAAACAGTCAAAAGATTCAAAAAAAAGAAGAATTTACGGGAAAAGGGAAAGCTTGATTATTTCTTTTCCGAAATAACCCTAGAAATTCTTTTAAGGATAAGTGATATTTCCAATTTATGTTTAACTAGTTCGTCGCTCGTAGTAATTTTTTGATTGATGTCTTAGATTTTAACATGACTCTCTATTTTTCCTTTAGAAATTTTTCTGGGAAGATTTTTAAAATTAATTTATGTTTGTATTGATTGCCAAGTTTTATTATTGGTTAACATGTTAAAATTTTCTCCAGTTTCACATTAGCAAATGCCATAATAGCATCAGTAGTGTTGGAAACATTTATGCAGATTTTTATGCGGTATGTGAAGACATGGAGAACACCGGAGAACATGGAGAAGAACACATGGAGAACATTACAAGTACAGGCGTTTTAATTTCTTTCCATATTTTCTTTTTATAATGGTGATTCCAAAATTTAGTTTTATCGGCATTTTATTTTCCTCTCTGTTTATTTTGTGAACTATAGCCTGCGTCAAGTCTTCGATTTTTTTTTTGTACACGCAGAGAGGGGGGAGGGAAAGAAAGAATAATACAAATCGGGTGGGAGGGGGAATATGAAGTATTTTTTTGGATGATTCGAATAAGAAGTGCCAGAAATGCTATGAAAATTAGGATTTTCTGAAGAGGGGTGGAAGTTGCCCAAGTAAAGAAACCACCAACTGCATACTCATCCCTTCATAAATGCATTCGTACCTACCCTTAGAACCAGATGTCCTCAGGTTAGTTGCGGTTTATAATGTCAAAGAATTTGGACATATTCAATTTTAATAGCAAATATCACAAAAAAAAAATATTATTCGTCGTCTTGCCCATAAAATCCCACTTGGATCTTTGTATTAATAAATACAGGACGATTAAATAGACCACTATTCTAATAAGAATATACCTAGGATGAATAAGAAAATAAAACCGCGCTCTATTTAGCATTATTAGCACCATTCACCTAATTCACGTCCCCCTCTTTGTCAATAAACTTCTAAGATAATGGGTTTTTAGACCTCAACTCAGATCCATCAAAACCCAAAAATGTTTATATTCCAACAATAAGAAGAAACTTACTGATATATATGTCACGGCTTTATTTTCATGACATTTGACACCGTCCTTCTCTGAATAGATTCCGGCACAAATTTTTTTCCAAAGAGAGAAGGCAATATTATATATAATTTGTGACTTATGTTCAAATAACAAAAGGATATATCGGTTAATAACAATAATAAGAGTATTTCAGAGCTTTAAAGTCAAATACAAAACAAATAATTAGAATAAAACAGTTCGTGGTAACGAACTGTAGTAAGGAGCGACCAGGCTCAATAGTAACAAAAAATCTAAAACTGGAATTTTGATACCAATATATACATCAAAAGAATGATTTTAAATATAAAAGTTTCATCAAGTGTAGTCTTACCCATCAAAAGTTACACGTTTGCGAAGATCGGCTTTATTTTCAAAAAAATGGGGAAACACCCCTTAAAAGTCATAAAATCTTAATGAAAATAATACTATCAGATTCAGCGTATCAGAGAACCCAATTGTAGTAATAAAGAGTTATAAAGTTCATATCTGCAAAAATGTGGAATTTTGTGTTTTTTGCAAGAAGAAAGATCACGGATTATTTGTTTTTTTTGTTGTTGTTTTTCCAAGGGTGATCGTACCGAACAAGTGGTCCTAAAATGTAACAAGAGAGCACATTTTAACAGAAAATGAAAGCTCTAGAGCTTTTTTAAGTGACCAAAAAATTGGAGGGCAACTAGCCCCCCTCCCACGCTAACTTTTTCCCAAAGTCACCGGATAAAATTTTGAGATAGCCATTTTGTTTAGTATAATCGAAAAATATAATTGCTATATCTTTGAGGACGACTTAATCCCCCACAGTCCCTGGAGGAGGGACTGCAAGTTATGAACTTAGCCGTTGTTTACATATAGTATTGGTTATTGGGAAGTTCTAATCAAACGGCTTTTGTGATTCAGGGGTCATTCTTAAAGAACTGGAACAAATTTCAAACTATAGTGTAAAGAGCCAGGTATTGACGAGGGGGCGAACCCTGTCGTATATGTAATAAAAATATACAACTATAGAAGTTCATTACGCAAGTTGATTTGTAAGTTACGTATATTTATTACTAATAAAAACGTTCGCAAATAAAATAAAAGTTCTAGTGGCCTTTTTAAATTGCCAACAAAATTGGAGGGCAACTGGGCCCCCTCCCTGCCCCTTTTTTCTCAAAATCGCCCGATCAAAACTTTGAGAAGGACGTTTAGCCAAAAAATTATAATTAATATGCAACTTTCGTTTTAATTATTCATGTACGGTGAACCAAAAGAACAAGAGCTAAGAGCTCATATGGCACTTGTGACGAGGCGAGAAGAGCTAAGAGCCAAGAGATCATATGGTATGAGCTCTAACAAAATTCTATGAATCAATAGATTGATTTAAAAAGGAAAATAAGAGGTTTAATGCCGGTCAGGATTTAAAGAGCTCTGAGTCACGATGTCCTTCTAAATATCAAAATTCATTAAGATCCGATCACCCACTCGTAAGTTATAAATACCTAATTTTTCCTCTCCATTTAGCCCCCCAGATGGTCAAATCTGGGAAAACGACTTTATCAAGTCAAATTGTGCAGCTCCCTGACACACCTATCAATTTTCATCGTCCTAGCACGTCCAGAAGCACCAAACTCGCCAAATCACTGAACCCCTCCTCCCAAAGAGAGCGAATCCAGTATGATTCTGTCAATCACGTATCAAGGACATTTGTTTATTCTATCCACCAAGCTTCATCCCGATTCCTACACTCCAAGTGTTTTTCCAAGATTTCCCCCTCCAGCTCCCCCCAATGTCAAACGATCTGGTCGGGATTTGAAATAAGAGCTCTGAGACATGAATTCTTTCTAAAAATCAAATTTCATTAAGATCCGAGCATGTATTCGTAAGATAAAAATACCCCAATTTTCACGTTTTCCAAGTATTCCGGTTTCCCCCTCCAACGTCACAGGATCTGGTCAGAATTTAAACAAGAACTTTAAAGCACACGATCCCTCTAAATATAAAATTTCATTAAGATCCGATCACCCACTCGTAAGTTATAAATACCTAATTTTTTCTAATTTTTCCACTCCCTTTAGCCCCCCAGATGGTCGAATCTGGGAAATCGACTTTATCAAGTCAATTTGTGCAGCTCCCTGACACGCCTATTAATTTTCATCGTCCTAGCAGGTCCAGAAACACCAAACTCGCCAAATCACTGAACCCCTCCGCCCAACTCCCCCAAAGAGAGCGAATCCACCTTTTCCAAGAATTCCAGTTTCCCCCTCCAAATCCCCCCAACGACACAGGATCTGGTCGGAATTTAAATAAGAACTTTAAAGCACAAGATCCTTCTAAATATCAAATTTCATTAAGATCTGGTCACCCTTTCCTAAGTTACAAATACCTCAATTTTCAAAATTACCCCCCCCCCTCCAATTCCACCAAAGAGAGCAGATCCGGTCCGGTTATGTCAGTCACGTATCTTAGACAGGTTTTTATTCTTCCCATCCAGTTTCATCCTGATCTCACCGCTTTAAGTATTTTCTAAGATTCCCACCCCACCCCCCCAATTACGTTTGATCCGGTTGAGATTTAAAATAAGAGATCTGAGTTACGAGGTCCTTCTAAATATGAAGTTTCATGAAGATCCGATCACTCCTTCGTAAGTTAAAAATACGACATTTTTCTTATTTTTCAGAATAAACCCCCCCCCCCATAGATCGGATCCGTTCCAATTATGTAAATCACGTATGAAAGACTTCTGCTTATGTTTCCCACCAAGTTTCATCCCGATCCCTCCAATCTAAGCATTTTCCATGATTTTAGGTTCCCCCACCCCAAACTTCCCCCAACGTCACCAGATCCAGTCAGGATTTAAAATAGGAGCTTTGAGACACGATATCCGTCTAAATATCAAATTTCATTGAGATCCGATCACCCGTTCGTAAGTTAAAAATACCTCATTTTTTCAAATTTTTCAGAATTAACTTGGTTAATACCAAGTGCCATAAAAACCTACATTAATATTCTAAGAAACTCACAGACTGAAGAGATGAGCTGCTTTGCGGTAGTAGTCTCCGGATATCTCTGTCAGGAGAGAAGGACCACTGCGGTGAAGATTCAGCTGTGTAGTAATTAGATGAGCTGTCAGAATATAGCGTAGAAACTACCTCTTTAAACACTCCTTTGATGAAGCCCTTTTTATTTTGAAGACTGTGCTCTGGATAAGCATTTAAAACCTTTTGCACTATTGACTTCATTGTAAATTCCTCTAAATTAGCTCCGTCTAACAGCTTCTTCACTGTTGCAGCCAATTCATCATTCTACCGAATTAAAAGAAATAAATAGGCCAAAATGAAACAAACTAAACAACACACGGAAAAATAATATAAAATGAAGATAGGCAAAACGTAACACTACTAAAGTTCGCTCCGTTTCAAACAGTTCGTGGTAACGAACTGTAGTAAGGAGCGACCCGGCTCAATAGTAACCAAAACTCTAAAAAATAGAATTTCGATACCAGTAGCTACATAAAAAAAATCACATTTTAATGCTGATTTCAAATATATAACTTTTATCAAGATTAGTCTGACCTATCAAAAGTTACGAGCCTGAGAAAATTTGCCTCATTTTAGAAAATAGGGGAAAACACCCCCTAAAAGTCATACAAACTTAACGAAAATCACACCATCAGATTAAGCGTATCAGAGAATCTTATTGTAGAAGTTTCAAGCTCCTATCTACAAAAATGTGGAATTTCGCATTTTTTGCCAGAAGACAAATCACGGATGCGTGTTTATTATTTTTTTTTTTTTTCCCAGGGGAGATCGTATAGACCCAGTCGTCCTAGAATGTCGCGGAAGGGCTCATTCTAACGGAAATTAAAAGTTCTAGTGCCCATTTTCAGTGACCAAAATATTGGAGGGCACCTAGGCCCCCTCCCATGCTCATTTTTTCCCAAAAGTCACCGGATCAAAATTCTGAGATAGCCATTTTATTCACCAGTCAACAAACCTAATAACTATGTCTTTAGGGACGACTTACTACCCAGCAGTCTCCCTGGGAGGGGTTGCAAGTTACAAACTTTGACCTGTGTTTACATATAGTAATGGTTACTGGGAAGTGTACGGGCGTTTTCAGGGGATTTTTTTTTTTTTTGGTTTGGGAGGGAGAGTTAAGGTGGGGAGGGGGTTACGCAGGAGGATATTTCCATGGAAAAACTTCTCATGGGGGAAGAGACTTTCAATGAAGGGGGTGCAGGATTTTTTTTCATTATTTTAAAAAATAAGGAAAAAATAAATATGAGAAGTTTTTTCTAATGAAAGTGAGGAGCAGCATTAAAACTTAAAACGAGGAGAAATTATTGCGCATATGAGGGGTTTACCTCCTCGTAATACCTCGCTCTTTACGCGAAAGTATTTTTAGTAATTTCAACTATTTATTCTACGGCCTTTGTGATTCAAGGGTCATTCTTAAGGAATTGGGACAGAATTTAAGCTTTAGTGTAAAGAGCGAGGTATCGATGAGGGGTGAACTCCCACATATACACAATACAAATATACGAATATATAAGTTCGTTACGTAAGTTAATTCGTAAATTACGTATATTTTTTACAAATGAAAATGTTCGTAAAACAATTAAAAGTTCTAGTTGCCTTTTTAAGTAATCAAAAAATTAGAGGGTAGCTAGGCTTCCTCCCTCTCTTCCTTTTTCTCAAAATCTTCCGATTAAAACTATGAGAAAGCCATTTAGCCAAAAAGAAAATTAATATGCAAATTTATTTTTAATTATTTATGTGCGGAGAGCCAAGATCAAAACATGCATGAATTCAAAATCGTCCAGAAATTAAATAAAAAAAACAAGTTTTTTTAAATGAAAGTAAGGAGCGACATTAAAACTTAAAACGAACAGAAATTACTCCGGATATGAAAGGGGCTTTTCTTCCTCAACGCCCCGCTCTTTACGCTAAAGTTTTTTCATTTTAAAAAAAGTAGAGCTAAGAGAAAGAGTCAAACTTTAGCGTACAGAGGGAGGCGTTGAGGAGGAAAAGTCCCTTTCATATACGGAGTAATTTCTGCTCGTTTTAAGTTTTAATGTCGCTCCTTACTTTAATTTAAAAAAACTTGTTTTTTTATTTAATACCTACAAAGAGAGGAGGGGGGGGGGTATCTTACATAAAGCAATATTATCTCTTGAAAGTTCTTCTCTGCTATATGGGCTAAACACAAAAACACTAGACCCTAAAAAGCCCCAAGCACTAAAAGAATTATAGTGTACTCCAAACCCTTCTAAATAATTCCAGAATACAAAGAATAATTAACAAAAAGACAACATAAAGTTTTAAAATTTGGCAAGTTACAGGGGGTGGGTAAGGGGGTTTGCCACCCACCCTAAAACAGTATCACAAAGATCGCATTATTGTAGACGCTTGTTTTTCAACATCTGAAAATAATGCTTTTTTTCAACTTTTAGAGCTAATAAATTATTTTCATCAAATACAGGAGACTAATTTAAAGCAAACACATCTGCTTCTCTACATGGGAAACACAGAGCTTGAGTTCTTATTACTTTTTTTTCAAATCTTATTGATTAAATTTTTGTTTAACAAAAATTTACTAAACAAATACTTAACAAATAACATTTGTTTAACAATCAATAATTTTAGCTACATTCCTTTTATGATTAGCAAGCTAGATTTGAAACCCTTTGTCCGTGAGGACAAGAGTTCGATTCCTGGTATCGCTGGTTATTTGGTCCGGAACGGGGGTCAGTGGAGCGACTCTAAAAGCTCAGCCTAGTTTATAGTTCTAAAAAAGTTTATAATTCTAGTTCTAGCTCTATAGTTTAGATTACTTACGCTAGGTGGCTCGTTTTTCCTCTTCTTGGCTGCAGACTTAGACGTCTTGCTTACAGGAGTATTTCGTTTCCCAGCACGCCGTGGTGTCTAAAATTAAATCAAACGTTAATATTCAAAATAAATACAAGGCAATTAAGAAATTTTTAAAAAATGAATCAAGTAGGTTTATAAAACTCCAAGCAAAACCCTGAGTATGAAGTCCCAACTTTGAATCCGCGATCAGCGGTATATATAGTTAAAAGGGATTCTTAGGAGAACTTTACTTTCGCATATCAATTTGGAAGGGGGTTGGGGGGGGGGACTGAGAATCACTTCCACTAAGGTTAGTTCATATGGCAAAATCAAAGATGAAATTAGAAATAATCGCCCTAAAACACATACAGACTCTGAAAAGTTCGGCCAAAAAAGTACCATTTTTGAGAATCTTAAAAAAAAAAGAGCTTAAAATAGCCTAGAAAAAAAACTTTTTAAGTGTGTGCAGTAAGCTTATGTTAGCCAAAAATATGTTTAAGAAGAATAAAATACCTATTTTTGAGTGTAATTAGAGCCACAAGACTTACATACCTATTTTTAAAAATAGGGGGCCATATTGCGCTATAATGCAATCTCAGTTTTATCTTTGGGCTCGCTGATTCATACATAGAGAAAGGGAGAAAGTTTCCGAAATAATAATAATTATTTATTTCAACCCTCTTTACATATATGGAATGCACTTAGAGAAGTGCAAAAACACAGAAAAATAAAACAAAAATGCAAATAATAAACGAAACAAAATTCACAAAAAAAAACCTATCAGCTACTTAGGGAACACAATTAAGTTATAGTTAAGTGGAAAGTCGACAACATTTCCTCGGCACTTAAGGAACCTGTTCACAAGCTGGTCCATTTATGAAGAAATATAAAAAACGCGGTATCTACTCGAAATGTACCGGATGCGAGTCCAAAGCAGCAACTGCAGAAGAAATTAGCAATATTTGGAAGAACAGAAATCTTATTTTCTTCCTCTCAGATATTGCGAAAAAAACTCCAGAAAGGGACTGAAAAGAAGACATGTGAGGCAAAAAAAGCATTGTGAAGTCTGGCCAGAGTTATTTTGTGAAACTGGCTTTTAACTCGAGCAAGCAGTCTATACTACTTTCTAAGCTGTTCTTTCAATGCTGAGATAACAAGTGTTATAGTAGTTTTGCCATCTGATCCAAATGAGAGACCTAAATAATTCAGAGAAAGTCTCCAAACGGGAGACCTAAATCATTTCGGATGAATAATCCAAAATGTTTCCAAATGTCGCCAAAATCCAAAAATTGGATAACATGAATTTGGGTAAGATAAGTTTATCAGCAGTGTTTCGTTCTCGACAGAGTTTTCCAAACCAGAACTACGAGATTAAAAGCATGGTGGGGATAAAGAGTGTCTATAAATATGAATAAAGATGAAAAAAAAAATTCCAGCATATTTAACACACTGTCTTGTTATTTAATAGCCATACCTTTGAACTATATTTCCTTATTTACTGTTCTAATTTCATAGAATCCCCACCACACAATCATATTAAACAGTCATTATTAGCAATAGATTATGCCTGATCTTCTAGGCCCCAGAATATTGTTTTCTATTTCATCTTCAGTTGATGACAGGCATTGACCATGGCTCAACCTTCAGGCTTCGTTTTTCTAAAGTAAGTGAACGAATAGGTTTGACAATAAGCACACAAAAGATGAAAATGATAAACAATACTTTGAATAAACTACCTGCTGAGCCGCTGACAGTTAAAGGAAATGAAATTGAAGGAGTAGATGTTTAGATATGTTGGGAGTCTAGTAAGCACCGATGGAAGCCCTGAGCATGAAATCACCACGCGTATCACGCACGCAAGAAGCGCCTTTGATAATTTCAGAAACGTTTGGAGAAATACCATTTTCTCTTTGAAGCTGAAATTGAGTTGAATAGTAATATCCTGTCAGTGCTAATGTATGGTTTTGAAAGCTGGGAACTGACAAAATTGCTAGAGAAAAGAATCCTAAGTTTTGAGAATAATTGTCTTTGACGGATTCTCTGAATCGACTGGACGGATAAAATTACCAAATCATTCATTAGAGAGAAGACTAAACAGCCACTTGTCATTTGATAAAGTCATAAGCAGTCAGTGGCGATATTGGGAACTCATGGTTAGAATACAGAGCAGCCAACTACCTCTTGATGTTTGGTGTTGGACTCCTCCAGGAGTTCGACAGCAGGGCCGACAGAAGGCTACACTTGGACGATGCCTACAAAAAGACACAGCGCTCTCAAGAACATCCCTTGATGATCTTTGGCCGAAGATACTGAAGAGGTCTTCGTGGAGACGTATCATTGGCACTTTATGTGCCACCGGGCGTGGGAAATCATGAGTTCTTAGTAAGCTTGCTTATTCTACTAATTAAAAAAACATCATTTTAAACCTGTATCAAGATACGGCAGGGGGTTTTCCTCAATTTCTTTGTTCGTTGAAACAGTAAGAGCATTGTTACAAATTCAAATTCCTTGCCTGTCTACTAAAAACAAGACTTAGGAAATTTCTGGGGAGCTAAATATGTGTTTTTTGAGAGCAGAGTCAAAATTTTCAGTTTTTTTTCTGCTTTTTAAAGGTGTTATTAATTGAGGTACAGTGCTGACTTAATCTATCCGTAAGTTGTTGATCAGCTCTTCCGAAGGAAAAAAGACCACAAGAGCAAGGAATTCTTTAGACACCAGAGTTTTCACCTATCAGGATAGGGCCTTATCTTGGTAAATTTTGGAAACTGATAGTTTCTGGGTCAAAAGTAAATGAAAATATTATTTTTCCTTCGATTTTTGGAAATGTAGTCTGAAACCACTTTAATGTAGGGCAGACCAAGATAAACTGAATTTTCCCTTTAATTTGCATTTACTGTGTCACAATCAGACAATTTTTTATACGTTTTGCAATTACAGAATTTATTAAACTAATTGGATAACCATTCCCAACAGTGGGTTGCTATTAGTAGTCGAAGCAGAATTCTGTTGCCTTCGCTGGCAAAAAAAAATCTTCTTTTTTTATCCTTCCCTTTTTTATTGTATATTGTTATAAAGTGTTGCGAGAGCAACACTTTGGTTTTGTTTCCTCGCTGCGACTAAACGCTGAAGTCGTTAATCTGTAAGGATGCTTAAATACATACTAGGTACACCAACTCACAAAAGTTGCAAACTCCTCATTGCTAAAGATGATTGTAGCCTTACAGCCGAATATTACTTACAAGTCCCCTACATGTCTTACCGCTGGAACCAAATTGGTCTTACCATCAAATACAACGGAAACAAAAAATAGGTACACCAACTAGTAAGAGTTGCGAACCCCTCATTGCCTAGGATGATTATGAGCTAACAGCCGACCGTTGCTTACAACTCCCCTATGTCTCACAATTGGTATCGGCCTATTTTTGGTTTCAGTGTGTACCTTACTACTGAAGTTGTCAACCCCTTTAAACTTTCAAACTGGTATATCTCATGAAGGAATTTTTGTACAAAAAAATGGATGACATATACTTTGATCAGCTCATCAAAAGCTATCGACTGCCGTCGAAAAAAAAAAATCTATCTGTCTTAGTTCAAAAGTTGACTTTTTTGCCGAAGGCCAACTTTCTAACGTCATCACTTAGAAAGGAGCAAAGGATAAACTCTAATTTCTTTAGCAATGAGAGAACTTTTAAAGTTTAAGAGGCACATCTGATACCATTTCTCTACCGCAATCCCAAGTGCGAAAAACCGAATGATAAACTCAGCTGAAATCACGAACAGAAATGGGTAGAAACAATAGATGGCAGCACTTTCGGACCCGTGGGAAAATGCCGCTTTTTGCTTCTCTAAATTTTTCTATTTATCACTCAAAGAAGATATATTGGCTGTGGGGCAGGGTAACTGTCGCATATATTTAACACTTATAGATTTTGGTCCATCTTCAATTTGAAACTGGTGCCTGCCTGCTTGCCTGCTAGAACGGAGCTTTCCACTCGAAAGCAGAAACATGGTTTGATGAAACGAAAGCTTGGCTGCATAACTTCAGATAGTCCTCTCTGACATAGGCTATACAACTCCTCTTCACTTCACACAATATTGGCTCTGGCTCAAGGACAAGCAAAAACCATCCTTTTTGGCCCCAGGCAAGAGTTCTACGATGCTTTCCAAAATGTAAAGTCATATTCATCAATCCGGCCTAAGGTCCACACTTTCCGTAAAAACCGCAGAGGTTAGACCCTTACCACTTTCTAGGAATGAGCTGAAATCGGGGTGCTAGGAACAAAAAAAAAAAAAAAAAAAAAAAAAAAAAACACGACAAAACCAAAGTGTTGCTCTCGCAACACAATGAAGCTATGGCTGTTAGTTTTTTGTAATTTTTAATCCTTCACTATTTTATTGAAGTTTTTGAGTGCGCTACATTTTTATTTATTTCTTAATTTTAGTTTTTGAATTATATTTCGCTAAAAATGGCTATTAGTCATTCAGCTGAAATATTTGCTTAAGTTTAATTTGAATCCCTGTCTAGAAAATTCTTATTTTTCATACGATGTTGCCCTCGTCGGTATTTATTTGATTACATTTTGCACTTTGCCCTTTTTTATTCAGGTACCTGTGCACCTTACATACAATACCACACAGACATTCAGATGTTTGTGCTAAAAAAAAATCAATAGAAATTTTAGCCCACATTTTGTAAGGAATATTATCCGTCTAGTTCTTAATGGTATTGAAAGAAAAAGAATCATATTTATAATCTCGATAAAGTATTTTTGTAAAAATTTTATACATGCTAACACGTGTCATTTGGGCATGTAAAACCTCAGCTCCGTTTAAAAAGGTGAAGACTGACACCATGCCTAGGTGAAAAGGGGCAGGATTAGAGGTTCAAACTCCCCCTCCCCCCATAATGCAGAAAGTTAGACACAAACATGCTCTTTTCTACTATTTTATGGTTAACAAGACCTCTTTCCATAGTTAGCTCTCCTTTTCTCATCCCAGTTAAAATTTGGGTACAGTTGTAGGTAGGATGAAATAATACCTCTTGAGATTCGTCGATAGCTTCGTCTTGAGAGCTACCTCCCTTCGCTTTTGCTTTCTTCGGTGTTCTTCCCCTCTTTCCAGGTGTGGGCGGCACTTTTCCATGATCTTCCGGAGCCATGAGAAAGCTCATCATTCTGTCAACAACTTCTTCCTTGGTTCCACCTTTCTTCAGACCTAAATTAACAAAGATAACACAGTTTCAATGTTTCATTCTATTCAAAGGAGTTGGGAGGGCTATGAAAAATAAAAAATTGTAGCTTGTGAAGTATCGCACCAAGAATGCAAAAGTACTGAATAAAGGCATAAATAATAGATAAATTCAATACCGTACAACGTACACAAATTGTAAAACTTAACTATCAAAATCAAGGCTCAATAATTGAAACCCAAACAGCGAAAACCAAAAACCAAAGTGACAATTGGCCCACCCTGTATTTATTATTAATTCGCAGGCTTAGCGTCCCATGTACCACTGATGTTTTTTTTTTTTTGTATTTGATTTGAAACTAACTGCGGTATTAGTACTACTGTTTTGATGAAACGAACAAGGGAAAACCCATATTATCACCCCAAATGGTCAGAACTATCAAGGCCAATAGATATCAAAAGCGTCTTTGTCTTCCAACTCTGAAAATAATGTAAAGAATTTAAATGACGTCTAAATTCAAATCTCAACTACAGAAAGAATATGAAAAAAAAAATGAAGTTATACTTTCTCCCATTCCCCATTCATATCCAAAAAAATGTAAAATACCTCAATACCTCCATACCCACAAAAAATGTTTAATATTCCCTTATTCTCTTTCACTCCTTGAGTTGGAGATATTCAGGAAGTCATTAAGACATAATAAGAACAAAAATATGTACTGTTTTAGAAATATAAATAGAACTGGATTCATATATTAAAGTTGGTTCAAATCACCTTGACCTATACTTTAGGATACGAAATATACTGGTTGTACGATTTTTTAAACAACCAGTTACAGCTTATAACCACAGCGCTGATAATATACATCAAACATTATTTCTTAGACATTCCTTTTCTTATACCGAAAAAAGACGCACGGCCACATTTTTGGGTGCTACCTTGAAGACGACTGGAGTCACCACGACTTTGGAATGTAAATTACACTGATAGGGTGATTTTAAGAATCACCAGTAACGAACTCATGGTTACTACAGACATGATCCTGATGAGATTCACCTAGCACTTCAAAAAACGACAAGTTTTGTCTGTCCTTTACCAACTAACTAGGCCGGTATTTGGATGTGATCGCTACCCAAAACCGACCCAAATCACGACATTGACATCCCTAATCTATCCTTTGGGGTGTAGATTACACTGGCTGCACTATTTAACGAAAATATCAGTTACGACCTTTAGACAAAACTGTGATGATAATTTACGATGAGGAGTCTATTAGGAAAAAGAGGTCACTTACCTAAGAGGCCAGTAATATTATTTAACACGTCAAGGTTATGTTTGCTGATCCAGTTGTGTTTCTCTTTATACTCCTTTGAATATTCTCTAAAAGGATAACCGTCAAATTGTAGGATACTATTTTTAATTTGTGACACTTTTTTTCCTATAAATAAAAATAGGGTTCACGACCTAAAAGAAAATTCAATCTAAACAAAGAAGTAAAAAGAAAAAATATGTAAAACGAACTAAAAGAGAAAAATTTATAAAGAGAACTAAAAAGGAGAAATCTGTAATTAAAAAGGAGTAACATCTATATAATTCTACATATCTATAAAGGATATTTTTTCTCACAAAAATTGGATTAAAGAGCGTTCTTAGAGGTTTTGGCCTGATTTACCACCCTTAGTAATTCATTGCCATTTTTTTCTTCTGTATAGGGAAGCGAAGAATTATTTATGTAGTTAACATAACCTGCAAATTACATGGAAAGTAATTAAAGTGCTATGTTATCGGCATACTACTCATCAACCAGACGCTAAGGTTTAGCCCTGCCATCCCCACCTTAAATATAAAAAAAAAAACACATTATAGGGATATATGAAAAACGGAACATTTATTGAAAAATGCTTTTATAAAAAAAAAGTTAATTGAAAGATTTTCAACAATGAAAATCTTTGCCCTACCCTCAGATTTGAAAAGAAAGCCAAGCCACCTCTTCCTGTTTTCGTGAATTGATATCACCGATTATGCAGCCGTTTAGGGTGGAGTAAAAAAAAAAAGAAAAAAAAGGAAGTGCTGGTAACTTTTATGGTACCTTTCACATTAAGGGCTTCTTGCCATTTTGGAGAGTAGTTCAGTTAGGTGAATGGAACTTTCAGGAATGAATCGAGGGCCCAAAAATTATCCTGGGAAGTGTCAAGTTACTACATCAGCCCTTTCCTAATTTTCAGGGCATTAACAATTTCATACATGACAGGTTCTTTAACCAAAATTGGGACCATTTTTTTTAACCTTAATTTTGGGCTCTCAATTTCTTTTCATTGGCTTTTAATTTTTGAAATGAACAATCCCTAGCATTTTCTTGTCACAGTTTTTTCCCCATAAGGTTCAAAATCCACTGCTTGCATCTCATTTCAGCAGAGGGTCTATTCCTCAAGTTCCATTTTTATACAAAATAAAGATAGTAAAAGGCCAGTACCCTTTGGAGGGAGAAGGAGAGTAGGTAGGCAATTAAAACCACCTTCCCAGGTTGTATTTAAGACCCTGAATTTATGTCTATAAGTTCCACTGACCGAACTCAACTATTTTCTAGGATGGGAAAAAGCTACTGCTTTTTTTTTACCATTTTTGTTTCCAACCCTACCGTAAAGTCTGAAAGACAAGTTGCAATTTTTACCATCCGTTTCTTTTTAAAGCTGGTGCTCTAGAATAACGCAACATTTTGCGAATAATTCAATACATTGGCCAGTAAACATTCTACCAAAGCCACATCAGTCATTCACAGACCTGACCTAACAATTAGCTTATACAAACAATCAAATAAATTCCTTATGCAACTTAAACAGAGACAAGACATTTACCTTATGAGCATTAGGCGTCTGATGCAAGCTAGAATGTCTTTGTTACCTCCCACAAAGGCCTTGCTTCTTCATTGATGTAATTCTCCAGGTAAATTGAAGTTTTGAAGCAGTTGTTCCTTTAGGATGAACAAGTTTAGGACTAACTATTCAGTATTTGTCCATTGAAGAAAGCTTTTTTGTATTTTCTTTGAAAACAATTGAAAAACGACAATATTGCCCATCCCCTACGCATTGAAAATTACATTTGGCTCCCCCACCGATATTATTGTGAATTGACTACATGTATAGGCCTTGAAGGGGCCTCAAGCTTCTTTAATTTCCTGAACATTTCCTAATCAAATTATTTAGCCTTTTTTGAAATCTCCCTCTCCCTTCCTAGAAAAAGAAACTCATGACTTCCACTACTGTTTTTCATGTTGTACCCTCAGCAAACACCCATTTTTTTCTGCAAAAACACCAACGGTTGTCAACGTACTCAACACCAAGTGTGTAAGCGTGTATTTACTTCCATTAGCCATCATTTCCACAGAAGGGTCATAAAAAAGGATCCAATATAATAATGATAACGGGCGGCTGCATTGCTACCACCGGCCTTAAATAAAACTATGTTTTTTTGTTTGTTTTTTACCTCCCAATGTGTACTTCACAATATTATCCTGTACACCTCTAAAAAATAATGAAAAAAAAAATCCTACAGGTTAAAAAAATCCAAGTTTGCTTCGGGTCAAAGCTTCCAATTGTCGGAATTTCTCATATTCATTGATAGAAGCCGGAACGCAGATTAATTCTTCAAACATTACCAACAAGAAATATAAATCTACATACATAAAATAAGTTGTCTGTATGTGTGTGTGTCGAGTGACGTCACGTTTGTCGACTGACGTCATTATAAGAATTGATCTGTATGCGTCATGAAGTTGTTTGTCGACTGACGAAATTACAGACCGGGACACAAATGACGACCGTGACACCGGGACACAGGGAATATAAATGACGAACGAGACACTTAAAGAGAAATTACAGACTGGGACACCGAGATACAAATAATGACCGTGACAAAGGGAATATAGATGACGACAGGGACACAGGGAAACAACTACAACGGGGACGCTGGGGGGGCATAGGGAGGATATATAAATGACGACCAGGACACACCCCATATATATATATGTATATATACCAAAAATGGTGAACATGACGTGCCTGTATATTCCCCTATAGATGATCAAAAGCCTTTTCTAGAAAACTATTATGATATACATAGTAATCTATGTAAATAATAGAAAATATTTATTTGAGATCAAAGCACATTCTCTCAAGTATTTAACCACCCATGCTCGGCATTCCGTGAATTTTAAAAATATATAGTACAAGCTTCCGGAACAAGTTTTTTTTTTTTTTTAGCGGGAAAAGGTATCTTTACAAATTTTATTTTAATTTTTTTTTACTTTCTTATCCAACTTAGCATGTACGAACCCCTCCTCTCCCATATAGCCAATAATTTTTACATAAAAATACGGTATTTGCTGTTTCTGTGATTGTAGAATCATTAATTCTGTCCTAAAAAAAAGTGAACCAAGAGTCACCCACAACAACTCAGCAGTTGAATCTGAAACCTAACTTCAGATACTTACCACCCAGTCTTGCATACAGAATCTTATGCAATAGTTTGAGTTGATCCATTTTTTTCTCGCTGTTGAGGACAAAATCCACAAAGGGAATTCGAGCCATTGTTTCTCCTTTGCCATGCTGTTCCATTTTGGTTTGGTTTCTACCTTCTTCAAATACTTCTTTCTTTGCCCGCTTGGGTCCCACTTGGGCAGGCTTAAAAAAAAGAAATGAAACTATGTTTAGACTATTATCATAGAAGCGAGATACAGAAGCATGTTATGGAAGACAAATCAAAACAATTAATTGTTAACCTTCAATCTTTTACATATTGCCGAGCTTACCATAATTTTTTTTTTTTTTTTTAATTTGAAGTATTTCTGAGGTAATACTTCATCAAAACATTTTTTTTTAGCTTTTCTGCATTCTTAAGTACGAAGATAACCAGAACTAAGCAGAAGCAGTTTAAATACAATGAACACATATGTGTAATTTTTAAATGCAGTCAATCAAAAAACACTAAAAACGAAAATCATGGTTGCACTTGCTAATCCCCTCCACCAAAGAATTTTTCTGGGGAGGCTCTTCATGTTTTGCTTTTTCTAATCTCGGTTTTTACCATACTAGCTAAATGACAAGAAGAGGGTGAAACTCCGCTTTGCTTTATCTCAGTCTTTAGAGGACGTCTTTACTGTTTTTTTAAAGATTGATTCCAAACAATTTATTTAGAAGTTTTAAACAGTATCTGGAGAGGATAGCATGCATTTCTTTATTTTGCTGTGTGGAATGTAGTGTAAGAATTTAAATGTGTGTTAATTTTGATGTTCTTTTTCATTTGTTCTTTTAACTTCTTTAATTCCTTGTATCCTCCTTTTAATTTAACTGCTTAATTTTAACTCCTTTTAATTCCTTGTTCTTTTAACATGTTATCGAAGCTGAGCAAGACAAAACTTACAAGCCATACCTGCACAACAGACGGACGGAGGGGCTTCAAAACTGATCTAAATTATCCCCCTGAAAACTACTACCCCTTGAAAACTTAAACACTAGGAAAAGAATTGCCTCTAAAACTGGACAATGTCTTAGGCTTTCAGAGCGACCCATACCAAACAAGAGGCTAGGACAGTAAGACTCAATCTCACATGTTCATAGCTATGATATTATGTTGGTTAAAGTTTGTAGAAACATTGTTCTTTGGCGATCTAAAAAAGGCCAAAAAAAAAATGCCAAACAAGAATGAGGCCGCATTCGAAAGAAAGTAGGAAGAGACCTTGGAAAAGATTTGACAAAATGGAAAGTTCGTTGGAGAGGGTATACAGTACATCTATGTGGATATTTATGCCTCAGTTGAGTTGGTACTACAATGAGTTGGTTAAATTGGTGACTTTGATTGTTTTTTCTTCTTCTCTTGGTTTTTTTCCATAATTTCTTCCTTTTTTTCTTCAATTGGTTCTTTTTTCTCCTCTACTGCCAGTCCTTTTACTTCTTCAATGGGATCTTCTTCTTCTTTTCTTGACTCTTCAACTTCTTTCGTCGTTTCCGGTTCTGCACTGTCGGGATTTTGTTCAACTTCCATCTCTTTCGTTTCACCATTGGTTTTTACCTTTTTAAATAAAATTTGATCAGTATTTTTCACTGGAGAATAATTTTAGGTCTAGTTTTGTTCCAGGCTCTGTTTACATTGCAGCGCCAAATGATCCAATATTTTCGTAATAATAAGCGGCCTTGCAACAAAACAGCACCACGTTGAGAATTCCATCGTCGAAAGTTTACTATAAATTGACAGCATGTCACAGTACAAGTTTTTATAGAACACAATTTCACAAGAGGGGAACTTCCTACCACCCAAGATCACATCCAGAGGGCCGGCGGTACCCAGTTTGAGCCCACCTCTATCTCTGAAATTTTTGGCCAAATTGTAAAAATTTTTTTTATAAAACAATAGTAACTTGTTGCATATTGACACATTTTTGTTTTTTCAGCTTTTACAAAATACACCCCCCCCCCGACCCAGAAAAAACAACAACAGCCTTTAAGTCTTTTCACCGTGTGAAATCATGGGATGATGCCTAGCTCAGTATTACAGCACTGTTTGAACATATCTTATTAAATTATTTCAAAAAACTAGCAAATGGAAACAGCTTCTGAGTTTAAATTTTTTTAATTAAAATTTTAAATCCTATACCATAGAAACTGAACCAAGGAGCAAGGAACGCTAAGACCTATGAGAAAATCTTGCGGTTGTTCTTAGAACGTCTTCCATTTTCTGTATACCTCCAGAGTATTTTTTACACTTTCCTCTCCCTTGCTCCACCCTATTTATATTTCTCTATAAGTGCCTGCAGTCAGAATTTCCTTCTATTGCAAACACCATTATCTATACAACGAATTAATCAAACAGTTCGTGGTAACGAAGTGTCGTAAGGAGTGTTTGCTCTTGTGCTAAAGTTTTTCATTGTTTTAAAAAGTAGAGTTGTGAGAAAGAGTTAAATTTTAGCGTAAAGAGCGAGGCGTTGAGGAGGTGGCAACCCCTTTCATATAAAGAATAATTTCTGTTCGCTCTAAGTTTTAATGTCGCTCCTTACTTGCAGTTAAAAAACTAGTTTTTTTTATATATTTAATTTCAGTTCAGAAGGTGGCCCTCTTATCAAGGGAAAAATTCTCGTATTGGCAAGCTTCTAAAAAGTTTGGTGCAGAGGGGGGGGGGGGAGTTTTCTTTTTACTGTGTTATATTTTTTTGGGAACATTGCAAGGTTTTGCAGTTATTGGAAATATTTAGTATTTAGGGGGTAAGGGGGGAGGTCATCTCCCTAAAAGGAACCCTTGGTTGCACACCAAATAGACACAACATTTGATTACTACTTCGTTATTAATAAAATACATACCGATTCATCAACTTCCGCCTTTGCTTGAGCCTCTCTACCACGAGCAACATCTTTTTCCATTTCTTATTTTGGAGTATGTCCTTTAACTTGAGCTAATCTTCTTTGAAAAAAAAAAACATATTTCAAAAATAGTTCTTTGATGAAATTATGATTTTGATTAATTTGATTTTATTGATGAAAATATCAGAAACATACCTCTTATAATCCTTCTAACTTACGACCCTATAGATACAATAACTTGGAAAATATTCGACGAGGACTCCAGGTGTCAAAGTTTCCAGATTATATAAGAACTTCTTTACCTCTTATCTCAGTTGTCTTTGGCATCAAATATTCAAAACTTCCGCTTAATGTGTGCTACAAGAATGCCATCTAGCGGCGAAAACGAGGGACATTTTCTGGTAAATATTGAATAAATATTCACACAATTGACCAGCAAATAAAGTGAACATACCATTTGATGCTCTTTCTGAATTTAATACTGTTTTGTTTTTTTTTTTTTTTTGCCACAAATTCAAATTTTAACCAAAGCTTGCCCAAATATATAGCCTATAGGCCAATAACGTATAGCCCTATTACAAAATTTCTCATGTATTGACTCTTAAGTTTCCATTGTTGATTCAATTTATTGATAAACTCTATCTTTGGGTTATTTATGTGAATTATTCAATATTTACCTTTCTTTGTGCTTTATTTCAGCAGTGCATGTATTTCTAAAGATTTCTTTTTTATGCTCCTAGGAGAGGGAGGGGGATTAGGTACTTGAAAAGGCATATTTTCAGTTTAAAATATAATTTAAATAGCATGAAAATTAACAATTCACCTGATGCCTTTTTTACACCCTGTTAAAACTTAATTATTGCTTCTGGTCAAATATCTTTTCTAATCCATATTTAATACAGAACGTGGGTTTAAGAAATGACTGTCATACAGAACAGAACAATTATCAACATAAAATCAACCAATGAAAAGTAGCCGCGAAAAAACAACAGAGAAACAAAATAGCCAAAGCCTGAAGCTGATGTGCAAAAAAAGAGAATAGAAACTAGACATGGATCAAGGATTTAATTAAGGGATTTAACCCATTGAAGGTGTTTCTAGTTAGCATAATTCTTACATATTAACAGGGGTAGTGTTCTGTCTCGATATTTATAATCAGATTTCTAGTCAATAGTCTTAGAAATCCTTTAAATATCAACTTTAATGAAAATAAAACAACATTTGTGAAAATTATACTCAACACAATTTGAATTACATTTTTATATAATTAAATAGTAGCCAGAGACTTTAGCATATAAGCTTAAAGACCCTTAATGTTTGCAGTTGATAAAAATTAAATGCAATTTCTGAAATATATACTTGGTACGTTTTGATTTAGGGTGGTCAAACAATAATTCTACGGGCTATATTTGTTGACTTTCAATCATTTTTTACGACCGTAAATATTCCTGCATAATCACAAGTCAAAAGATAAGCAACGTATTTATATACATAAAGTTGAAGACTGAAAGAGGCAGCATTTGAAGCTGGAATAGGCCAAGGAGCCAAAATAGAGCCCTCTGTTAATATCAAATACCTTTAGATCTTCAATACCAAACTGATGGTATTTCTATGAAACTAAGAAAATAATAAAAAAAAAAATAAACAACAGCCAGGTGTTAACCTGAATACCACTGTGATTGATTTGGTTAAGCAGAAGTTAGGTGTTAGTGATATAACAGATAGGCATATTACAAGCGTATTTCGATTCCGGCAGAATATGATCAGCGCTGATGGTTCCGGTAAAGTAGCTCCCATAATGGTGAAGTTTCAGAGCAGATATTGTCCGAAGGGTCTTCAAAGAAAAAGCAAAATTAGCGCGTACCAGTGTATACATTACTGAGGCTTTAACAAAGCATTGAAGAGACATTTTGAACATAGCAAGAGACAAATTTGGTGTGAAGTATGTTTGGACAGACCATGGTAATGTCCTTGTGAAAAGACCAAGCGACCCTTCTGTTCAAAATAAGGTCACTTGTTGATTGCACGTGATTAAGTTGATTTTTCTTTTTCTTTTTCAGATATTTTTTTTTATTGTTTGATAGCAACACCAATAATTACTATTTTTCGTTTTAATGGGTACTGATCTACTAAGTTTCCGGCTTAAACGATATGAACAAGGCCCATTTGATATTGACAAATATTTATTATCTAAGCTTGCGGCAGAGCAGTCTAATTTAAGTTTTCGGCTGGGTCATTTTAGCACGTATATTAATGGACCTGTAGACATGAATAAATGAGTGCCTAGTGTGCGCGTGGAACTGCCACATTACGTCATCTTATCATGATATTGTTCAGTTTATGTATGAAAATGATTCTATTGCTTGCTTTATGTGAAACGTATTTGGGTAGGGATAGTCTTCTCTCGTTCTATAGTTTTCCACGGTATTGTTTAGAATCGAAAAACCGTTCAAAAACGGGCAGAGGAGGCCTGGCATTTCTAGTAAGAGATCTCTACAGTATAAGGTGCGTGATGATCTTGAGGTTCGGCTAGAGGGTGAGTTTGAAAGTTTTACTGTTGAAGTTAGATTTGAAGAAAAGTTAGATTTGTAGAAAAGAATTTTTTATTTTGTATTATTTATAGACCACCAAATGCTATGTATGATCGTTTTATACCTGGTTTTGATGATTTAATACTGAATGTAAGAAATTCAGGTTTGGAATTTATGATAATGGGTGATTTTAATTATGATTTGAAAATAATAGCTGGTATGAATCTTGATTTTTTAAACTTCATGTCATCTCACGATCTATACCCAGTGGTCACAGTTCCAACAAGGATCACCGAGCATTCTGCGACCTTGATTGACAACATATTTGTTTCGTCACGTCAAGTAGCAACTACATGCGCAGACGTTATAGTTTCGCCTATCTCTGATCACCTGCCAGTCCTAGCTAGAAAAAAAACTTTACATAAAAAAACAAGCAGTGAAGCGTAATATACAGATCCGAGATTTTTAGTATTTAGTATTTTTAGTAATTTCAGCTATTTATTTTACGCCTTTCAGATTCAGGGGTCATTCTTAAAGAATTGGGACAAAACTTGCGATTTAGAGTAAAGAGCAAGGTTACAAACCCCCTCATATAAATAATAAAAATTTAAGAATATGAAAGTTTGTTGCGTAAATTCTTAAGTTACGTATATTTTTTACTAATAAAAACATTTGTTAAAAATTAAAATTTATAGTTGCCTTTTTATGTAACCGAAAAATTACAGGGCAACTAGGCTTCCCCTACCCCTTATTTCTCAAAATCGTCTGATCAAAACTAAGAGGAAGCCATTTAGCCAAAAAAGGAATTAATATGCAAATTTCATTTTAATAATGAAATTTGAGTTTCAGACAGAAATCTGCAATTTGTTAGATGCTCATATAGTCTTTTGTGCACTTTTTTTTCATATAGCTTTGAAATGATGGGTAGTATTGATATATGTCTCAAATTTGAAAGGTCACCTAGAGTCCCAGACTTTGGAAGCGGGATGACTTTGGCCATTTTCAGCGAACAGGGAAATTGACCCTCTGCCATTGACAGAATTATCAAAAATACTAGTACTGGAAGAATAATCGGAAGCACTGATTTTAGAGTCATAGGTTGAGGCCATCCGTCCCAGCACTGTTTGATTTTATTGAAGAAACAATCTTCTCTATTTCTACAGAATCGCAGGGTTCTAATTTCATTTCAAAATCTTGACCTCTTAGGTCTTCAAAAGTTGATTCTTCTATCAGCAACTCGTTGCTCACTGCCGCTTCACTCTGAACAGTTTCATCAATCTTTGAGAAATGATAAGCAAACAAATCACATACTTTGTCAAGATCTCGAACTATTTCACCACCAATATTTAGGCTGTACTGTTGTGGAGCATGACTACCTCTGATCACTTCATTAATAATTTTCCAAGTGGCTTTAGGGTTTGATGCATTTTTCTTAAATTCTTCGCCTTAAAGTTTCTCATTTTCTTTCGTATAGTAGAGTTAACTAGATTACGTTGATCCTTAAACTGTGCAGAACTAAACTCATTCGGTTCCTTGATGTGTGCTGTATACAAAGCATATCTTATATCAATTACATAAAAAAAAACTAGTTTTTTTAACTGAAAGTAAGGAGCGACATTAAAACTTAAAACGAACAGAAATTACTCCGTATATGAAATGGGTTGTCCCCTCCGCAATCCCTCGCTCTTTACGCTAAAGTTTGGCTCTTTGCCACAATTCTGCTTTTTAAAACAATTAAATTAATGTCGCTCCTTACTTTCAGTTAAAACAACTAGTTTTCTTATGCAATTTCTGAACGTTTTTGAATTAATGCATGTTTGATTTTGGCTAACCACACATAAATTATTAAAATGAAATTTGCATATTAATTCCTTTTTTGGCTAAATGGCTTCCTCTTAGTTTTGATCAGACGATTTTGAGAAATAAGGGGTAGGGGAAGCCTAGTTGCCCTGTAATTTTTCGGTTACATAAAAAGGCAACTATAAATTTTAATTTTTAACAAATGTTTTTATTAGTAAAAAATATACGTAACTTAAGAATTAGCTATAGATCTTGAAACCTTGATGTTCTATTTAGAAAAACCAGTGAGCATGATTATTCCCTATACGAAGAGACTAGGTGCCAGGGACAACTCGAGGTAACGCGTTTCTCGGACTTGTTTTAAAGAAACGCTATTTTACTTAATATTTGAAGGTAAATCTTGGGGCTCACCAGTCCTTCTAAAAACCATGTAACTTGTTTTTGAAGCATTAACAGCAAGTTTACTGAGTGTAACAAACGTATAATTGTTTCTGGCAAAAATAATTTTTTCTTTTTTGCCAATAACTATTCCTGGGATAAAAGGAAAAATGCAGTTTTCAAGGTTCAAGATTCAATCGGGCTTGATAAAAAAAAGAAATAACTAAACTTAAAATAAACTGCTCTGGGACAAGACTCACGTTGAGACCCAAAATTTCAGTAGTCATGAACACATTCTATTGAAAGAATAACGGTTTGGATTTTTTCAAAGGCTATTTAAACACTGTATAACTTTAATGCAGATGTAACGTTGATTTCCTTGAGTTAGTGTAGATGAAGTAAAAATTAAATTGGCAAAATATTGGAAAGCCTTACCATATTTCCTCCAATGCCATTAATGTTGCATTGAGCGTCGATGAAGCTTCTCCGCTCGTCTTGGAGTGATGAGGCTTATTCAGATTCTAAACCTGAGATGTCAGTCAAAAGTTCACCACAAATGTGTTCTTTGGGCGACCCCGTCTTTTTGTGTTCCCTGGTTTTCACTCGTAGGCTGTCAAAAGAAGGCGATCTTCTTTAATATGGAGTACTTATCATAAGTAGGTCCACCTCGTTTTCCTTAGAACAATAGCAATGAGAGGCTTGCCAGTTCTATTACGAACTTCAGAGCTACTATTACTCTGTTGCCAGCTTATATTTAAAATTCTCTTTATGCACATATTTATCAATGATAGAATTATATTTTCAAGCGGTTGTTTCATTTTCCAGCACTCACTAGCGTAGAAAAGCATGGAGATCACATAGTTATTGAAGAGACATAACTTCAGTCTTAAAGAATATTTGCTGCTCCTCACTACGGGCCTCAGTCTATTAAAAGCTCCGGTAGACTGACAAATTTTGCCATTAATGTCGGACATTTTCTTGCCGTCACAATCGATTCAGTAACCCAGGTATTAGAAATCTTTTACTTGTTTTATATTTGTCTTCTTGTGATGCAAAATAAGCACTGAGTTTATGATAGATATACTTTTTGATTTCTCAACGTTGTTGGTTAGCCTGACTTTCAATGAATTTTCTATAATTGCGTCAACTAGCTGCAGTAACCTCTGTTTAGAATCTTTTAGCAAGATCACGTCATCCACAATATCCAAGTCAATAGTTACTTACTGCTTACTTTTACGCCCTATCCAGAGTTTCGTTTTATTGCATAGTCCATTACAATTGCAAAAAGATAGTGAAAGTACACATCCCTAATGCAAACCAGACATGATCTTGAACAATCTGGTTGGGTCTTTCCCAGCCTTGACGTAGCACCTAGTTTCTTCGTATAGGGAATAATCATGCTCACTGGTTTTTCTAAATAGGAACATCAAGGTTTCAAGATCTATATAACAATTCCAAAAAAATTAATTTTGTTCCTCATTTTTATAGTTAGAATGAATTAAAAAAACATTTATCATTATTCCAGAACCAATTTTGAATTCGGGCGAAAAAAATTTTCACCACGAAGTTTTTTTAGAAACTTCTTATTCATACTCATGTCCCAAGGGGATAGAAGAGGTGGCATTCAAGAGGTAGAAATAAAAGAAGTTGGTTAGGGATTTTTGCCATAGAGATTTCAATGGTATACGACAAAAAATTTATTGGAGCTATTGCTCCAACCATGAACGTTTTGTTTCAGATAGCTCCTCACTTTCTTTGCCCCATTAAGGAATAATGTTAACTTTAAGCACAATCGTTCTTATGTTCTTCTTATGTCTTCTCTTCTTCTTATGTTCATGAGGTCTGTGGATCAGTATGATGTCCATTCACCTATTAGATATTACAGGAAAAACTCCACTGATTATTGAAAGCTTCTGGCAATATTCCTAGAAAAAAATCTGCCGGTTGACAACAAGCAACGTTCTGCTAGTAATAATGACGTCTTTTCAGAATTGATATCAACAACCTATAAATAATAGCTTCTAATTCATGTGACAGGGAGCAATTGATTTGAGCATCAAAAGTTGGGAGGGGTCTTTAATTGATGGCAGTAATTCCTCAGTCTCCTGGAGTCATTATCTCCTGGGATGCAATCAAATAGCACATGTTGAACGTTTTCCACCGTCTGACAGCAATTTCTACATAGTGGGGTGTGGTGGATTTCCCAATTAAAAAGGTCAGCGATAAGTAAAATCGTTCCGGTTTTTAACTTATAGTAGATCATTTTAAAATCCTTAGACTTGAAAGGAGGATACAAAAATCGCTGGTAAGTAATATTTGTTCTAGCTCTAACAACATCTCTGTAATTCTTTGTTCTCAAATTTTTTGCCGGAGGGATCTCAGCAGCCTTATTTGCCAAATTTCTTCATGACTAGGAATGTGAAGGAAGGAATGAAGTACCACATCCCATCGAAAACAGATATCCAATCTTTTGGCGTTATTTTCAGGTCATAATCATCACCTTGATAATTTATCTTGTTGAGAAGATGAATTGATGATAGGGAATCTGACAGGAACAAGACATTCTGAATATGGGTATTCAGAATGGGTATTAAAAAAAAACAAAGTGACTAATTCACATCCAATATCATAATTTTTGAAATTCATATAAAAATAGTGGAAATTTAATCTGCGTGTTTGTTCAGTAGAGAAAATACCTCCTGTGCGATAGAAACGATAAGTACTTATTTTTTCAGAAAATATGCTTTTTTATTGTATTTTGTGCATCTAATGCACAAAATTGTATTTAATGTATTTAATTGTATTTAATGTATGTATTGAACATAAAATAAAATGAAAGATTTGATTGTCGTAATTATTTCAGTGGCCCGTTGGCAAGTATTCTCCTTCTCAACTGGACTCCATTAACAAATGTTGATAACAATGAATACTAGACCTACGTTGCCCGGGTAACGTGAAGTGTTGTGGCAACCTTTGTCCAGCTTCGCCGACTTAAGTGTTGCGAGAGCAACACTTTGGTTTTGTTTCTTCGCTATCGATCAGTAATCACATGATGAAGGGCTATTCCTCAGCGTTCAAAAAACAACGACAAAATATTATCGAAAGAAGGGACTAAATTGACTTTGTAGCCAGTTGAAATTTATCTTTTTCAATCGTAGACATCATGACGGATGAAAACTCGGAAAAATATCTTATATAATCTAGTTGGTATTATAAAGCTATCCCTAACTTTTCAGGATCCAAATACCGTAGATGACATTTTATTAATTATTACGAAACTATCTCATTGTTTTAAATTCTCGTTTGTGCTTGTTTCTTCACTATCGGTTAAATGATGAAGTTGTCAGCCTATCGAAGTTTTTAAAATGGTATGTTCAAACAAGAACGCAATCAGTTATCACACGACCAAAGGATATTCCTCAGCGTTGAAAAAACAACAACTACAAAATAATATCGGAAGAAGGGACTAAATTGAGTTTGCAGCCAGTTGAATTTTATCCTTTTCAATCGTAGACATCTTGACGGATGAAAACTTGGAACCATATCTTATATGATCTAGTTGGTATCATAAAGCTAACCGTAACTTTTCAGGACTAATATACCATAGGTGACACTAATTGTTACGAAACTATCTTATTGTTTTACGTTATTGTTTGTACCCGTTGCGTAAACGCTTAATTCTGTCAGGTTTAAATAGATCGAATACAATGTGCACCAATTGGCATAAATTTCTAGCCCAAAGTGAACAGATCTTTACTTACAAGTCCCTCTCCCGTGATAGACATCAAGTTCACCGGAGACAAATAAATGGGTACACCAACTAGCAAAAGTTGCAAACCCATCATCGCTGAAGATGATTGTAGCCCAACAGCCGACTATTACTATTACTTGCAAGTCCCCTACATGTCTTACCACTGGAACCAAATTGGTTTAACCATCGAATACACCGGAAACAAATAATAGGTACACCAACTAGCAAAAGTGGCCAAACCCAAAAAGAGGCCTTGAAATTCAAAAGAATTTCAAGGCCTTGCAATAGGGACAAATTTTAAACATTGTCCCGATTTGGCGAGAATCATAAATTTTTACAATTGTACTTCATCAGTGATAGAAATTCTGAATTGAATGCACGTTGCGAAATTTCTCCCAACGTTGAAAGGACAATCGTTTCCCAATTGCAACATCTTTTCCACGAAAATAATAATTTAGTGCGTCTGTTCAAAACAGCCATCGATTTGATGCCTACTGATACGCATAAAGTTGTTATTTCCGCTGACAAAACGCCTCCTGGCCAACATTTGCGTAGATAAAATGCTCCAACTATCGACGAAGTGGCAATCGTTATGGTCGGTGATCAGTTTTTACCTCGAGATATTATTCTTCATAAGCGAAACGCTCAGTTGTTAAGAATTGCTGAAACTCATCGATGCTACGATGCCCTACAATATCCTATCATTTTTTGGGATGGAGCCGACGGCTATCACTTTAATATTAAATTGATGAATCCATCCACTAACAAAGAAATGAATAAGAAATGCAGTGCAATGCTTTATTATTCCTATAGACTAATGATTCGGCAGGATGAAGAAAATTATATTTTAAAATGCCGTCAATTGTTTCACCAATTTGTCGTTGATATGTATGCTGAAATTGAATCAGAATGTTTGCTATATACCCGCCTGAATCAGACCAAGCTCCGCTCTTAACAATACATTCATTTGCGAGATGCAGTTATAAATGACGGTAATACCACAAACGTTGGAAGATTAACAATTTTACCTTCGTCATATGCTGGGAGTCCCCGTCATATGCACGAATAAGCTCAAGATGCTATTGCGTATGTTAGTCTCTAGGTTCGTCCAGATTTATTTATTACATTTACATGTAATCAATCTTGGGACGAGATACTGCAGCTTTTACTTCAAGGACAATCGGCGGTTCATAGGCATGACATTACGGCCCGTGTCTTCCGGCAAAAGTTGAAATCACTGATAAACTACATAGTAAAACTTCAAGTGTTTGGGTCAGTGCGAAGCTGGATGTACTCAGTGGAATGGCAAAAACGAGGTTTGCCACACGCACATATACTAATCTGGCTACATAAAAAAATTACTTCGAACGAAATTGATGATGTGATTTCCGCTGAAATACCTGATAAAAATGTAGATAAGGGGTTAAATGATATTATTGTTAAAAATATGATACATGGACCTTGCGGTGCACTGAACGATAATTCACCATGCATGGCCAAAGGAAGGTGCACAAAGCAATATTCTCGAAATTTAGTATCCAACACAATTACTGGCAATGATGGTTACCCACAATATAGAAGAAGATCTACTGAAGATGGCGGTAAAACAGCAATAATAAAGAAGCGTAACGGTTCCACCATCGAAGTAGATAACCAGTGGGTTGTTCCATATTCCCCATTATTATCAAAAACATTTAATCCACACATAAACGTTGAATACTGTAACTCCGTAAAGGCAATCAAATACATATGTAAATACGTCAACGAAGGCAGTGACATGGCAGTTTTTGGCTTGCAGCCCGAAATCAAAGATTTCGACGAAATCGTACAATATCAGGCTGGAAGATACATAAGCAGTAATGAAGCTGTTTGGCGAATTCTTTCATTTCCGATACATGAACGTAGTCCAGCTGTTGTTCACTTAGCGGTATATTTACAGAATGGTCAACGTGTTTATTTTTCGGAAACCAACGTGCAACAAAGAGCCCTGAATCCACCGGATACAAAATTAACAGCTTTTTTTTCGCTTTGCAAAAATGATTATTTTGCAAAAAAAACTGCTGTATACTGAAGTGCCTTCGTATTACACGTGGAATACTAAAAATAAAGTAATTGAACGTCGAAAACAGGGTAAGTCAGTCGACAGCCAACCTACCGTCTTCAAAGATACCACGATAGGAAGACTCTACACCGTTCACCCCAATCAACATGAATGCTTCTTTCTACGCCTGCTTTTGGTGAATGTACCTGGCACGACATCCTTTGAGTATTTGAGAACTGTAAACGGTACTATACATGACACTTACCGTAGTGCATGCCAAGCTCTGAATTTATTGGAGAATGACCAGCACTGGGATAACTGCATCAATGACGCGTGCGAAACGTCAACCCCAAGTCAAATTCGTGCATTGTTTGGCATCATTTTAACAACTTGCTCTCCATCAGCTCCTACAGAGTTATGGGAAAAATATAAGTCAAAAATGTCCGAAGATATACTCCATCGAAAACAGTTAGAGACGTCCGATATGACTTTTGATTTTACATAAGAAATTTATAACTACAATTTAGTTATTATAGAAGATTTGTGCGTACGTATGGCAAACAAACCTCTTCAGGATTTGGGAATGCCTTCACCTAACCGTATCGCTGCTGTTTCGACATCTTTAGAATTGGATCGTGAACAAAGTTACAGTACGAGTGATCTATTGTCGAATGTACAAAATAACATTTCCAAGTTAACGTCGGAAAAAAAAGACATTTATGATACGATAATGCATTGTGTCGATAACAACGTTGGAGAAATTTTCTTTTTGGATGCGCTAGGAGGTACTGGTAAAACTTTTGTGATAAAACTAATTCTGGCATCAATTCGATCAAAAAATGATATAGCGTTGGCAATTGCGTCGTCCGGAATAGCCGCAACATTGCTGCCTGGTGGAAGAACTGCTCATTCCGCTTTGAAATTGCCTCTGAACTTGCATTCTACAGAAACTCCCACGTGCAATATTTCCAAATCATCTGGGATGGGTAAAGTATTGCAGCAATGCAAACTTATTATTTGGGATTAGTTCACAATGGCACACAAAAAATCGCTCGAGGCTCTGGATCAATGCTTGAAAGATTTGAGAGGGAAGTCGAAACCCTTTGGCAGCACATTAATATTGCTTGCGGGAGATTTCAGGCAAACATTACCTATAATACCTAGATCAGCTCCTGCAGACGAAATGAATGCTTGCCTGAAAAATTCTAATTTATGGGAACACGTAAAAATATTAAAATTAACTACAAATATGCGTGTCCGATTGGAAAACGATTACTCTGGTCAAACATTTTCAGATCAATTGCTGGCAATTGGAAACGGAAAGCTCCCAGTAGTGGGAAAGCCAAGAATGTTGTAAATAAATCTATCTATATTCACAGGTGGGACACAGGGACACAACTACAATGGCGCGTAACTAATATGGCGCGTAACGACTTACGCGCGCGGGGGGGGGCTTGGGGGGTCACGAAGCGCCCCACCAACTATAGCGCCCCAGCATATATATATATATATATATATATATATATATATATATATATATATATATATATATACCTAGTTATATATATATATATATATATATATATATATATATATATATATATATATATATATATATATACACCTAGTTATATATATATATATATATATATATATATATATATATATATACACCTAGTTATATATATATATATATATATATATATATATATATATATATATATATATATATATATATATATATATATATATATATATATATATATATATATATATATATATATATATATATATATATATATATATATATATATATATATATATATATATAAATAAGTTGTTTGTCTGTCTGTCGACTGATGTCATGTTTGTGTGTCGACTGACATCATGTTTGTCGACTGACGTCATTATAAGGATTGAGCTGTTTTTCGTCATGAAGTTGTTTGTCGTCTGACGTCATGTTTGTCGACTAACGAAACTACAATCCGGGACACCGGGACACAAATGACGTGTTATGTCTGTCATAACGTAATAGAGGCAACAATCTTGACAGGGCCTTTTGAGGGTGAGGCTTTTCTTATTCCATACATTCTCATGATTCCAATGGATCTGCCTTTTCAACCTAAAAGATTGCAATTCCCAATTTGATTAGCATATTTAGTTTTCAGTCCAGAACCACTAAAGCTATTATGTAAATATCAAAAATATTTATGTTGTCTGAGCAATAATTTTTAGTTTTTATTTCAAAATAGAAAATTACCTGACAATTTTAAAATTATATCTATCTATATATATATAAAAATAAGTTGTCTGTCTGTGGATCAGGTGACGTCATGTTTCTTTGTCGACTGGCGTCATGAAGTTAGTTGTCGTCATTTTTGCTATGACGGTGACGTCATTAAAGATATTTAAGACATATATGTTCACGTAGAAATCTATTAATGTTTAAGTTTAAAATGACTGATGAACTTACAATGGCGAAAGCCGATGAAGATGCTCAAAGAGTCTATGCCAAAAAACTTGCTGCTGATAGAGAAAGTCAGAAAAGAAAGCGTGCCGAGGAATCAAAAGAACAGCAAGGAAACAGGTTTGAGGCCAAAGAACGCAAAACCGCGCAGTTAGATGAAGATCCACCTGGACAGCGAGAGTCAAAACATATCAAAACTGAAAATGATAGCGATGATGATTGGGTTTGGGATCTTGACTCGGATAAGGTCATCAATGCCTACCAGATTTTAGTTAAAAAAACAAAGGTTCGGCGATATGTATTTCATAATGAAGCTGAAAAATAAAGAAGAAAAAGAAAACTGAAAAAAGAAAAAATGTAAAAAACTAAAAAATACGAAAAAGAAAAAACACTCAAAGAGAAATTACAGACCGGGACACAAATGACAACCGGGACAGAGGGAACATAAATAACGACCGGGACACTCAAGGAGAAATTACAGACAGGGATACCGGGACACAAATGACGACCGGGACACAGGCAATATAAATGACGACCAGGACACAGGTATTTAAGAATATCGTTCAAAGACAAATTTTTAATCGTAAGAAGACCGTTGAAAGAGGAATTTCAAATTGTAAAATGACTGAAGAACCTACAATGGCAACACCCGAGAAAGCTGCTCAAAACGAATGTATTCACGCCGAAGTAGCTGAGTTGGTAAAGCGTTATGTTTCAGGTTCTAGGTCCGAGAGGGTCCAGGTTTGAACCTTGGCTATAGCATTAATACAAAAGAAGAAAAAAACTAAAAAAGGTAAAAACTACAAAAAAACTAAAAATAAAATATATATATATATATTTATATATATCATCTTTTTCAGATCTGTATAGATCTGAATAAGGATTGTTTTCCCATGGACCATTATGCGTTGCATGTTCAAGAGTCGGTAAACCTGACAATCTATTTATATGCACAGACGATGGGACAGCAAAGAATGTTGAATATTCGCAAGTTTTACGTAGTTAAAAACGTTTAGTAGTTAATATATATATATATATATATATATATATATATATATATATATATATATATATATATATATATATATATATATATATATACATACTTGCTGTTGGGGTGTGTCGACCCAAACACCTAGTTGGTGGGGCGCTTCGCGCCCCCCCAAGCCCCCCCGCGCGCGCAAGTCGTTACGCGCCATATTAGTTACGCGCCATTGTAGTTGTGTCCCTGTGTCCCACCTGTGAATATAGATAGATTTATACATGTGTTTCAAACTACGTAAAAATTGCGAATATACAACATTCTTGGCTTTCCCATTGTCTGTCCATATACAAAGAAGTATATACTAATAATGACGTCATATGCAAACGCTCTTTTTACAAACAAACAAACATGCATACACACAACTCGTTTTTATATAAATAGATAGATAGATAGATACAATACAAATTAACTGCGTAAAACTTGCGAATATACAACATTCTTCGCTGTCCAATTGTCGCTGCATATAAATAAATTGTCAGGTTTACCGACCCTCGAACATGCAACGTACAATTGTCCATGGGAAAAACAATCAGTATTGAGATCTATACCACATTTTTCTAATGATTGACCTTGAGCTTTGTTAATGGTGATTGCAAATGCTAATCGAATTGGGAATTGCAATCTTTTAAATTGAAAAGGCAGATCCGTTGGAATCATGGGAATGCGAGGAATAAGAACAGCCTCACCCTCAAAAGGCCCTGTCAAGATTGTGGCCTCTATTAGGTTTTCCATTGTTTTTTTACGGCAAGTCGCGTACCATTGCAAAGCTTTGGTGGGTTGATATTTCTTAAAAGTATTATTGGTACGCCTATTTTTAGTTGTAGCACGTGTGGTGGAAACCCCGAAAGATCCACGGAATATAAAAATTCAGTTGGATAATTAACCGCTTCATTTGGTTCCAAAACTGTGTCGACTGACTTGTAAAGGACTGCCTGGTCTCGAATCTTGGTCCAAACAATATTGTTGATTTCGTGGACGTCTATATTTTTGGGTGCGAGAATCGCTCTTTCACTTAGCCATTTATTATTTTTTTAATTTTTTAGAATATTCGGAAATACTTTTTCAATCAATTCATTTTTGGACGTCACTAAATTACAGAAATCAGCAGGTAGTTGTATACGTCCTGAAATTGAGTCTACTGGGAGCTTTCCGTTTCCCATTGCCAGCAATTGATCTGAAAATGTTTGACCAGAGTCATCGTTTTGCAATCGGACACTCATATTTGTAGTTAATTTTAATGTTTTTACGTGTGCCCATATATTAGAATTTTTCAGGCAAGCATTCATTTCGTCTGCAGGAGTTGATTTAGGTATTATAGGTAATGTATGCCTGAAATCTCCCGCAAGCAATATTAATGTGCTGCCAAAGGGTTTCGACTTCCCTCGCAAATCTTTCAAGCATTGATCCAGAGCCTCGAGCGATTTTTTGTGTGCCATTTTGCACTCATCCCAAATAATAAGTTTGCATTGCTGCAATACTTTACCCATCCCAGATGATTTGGAAATATTGCACGTGGGAGTTTCTGTAGAATGCAAGTTCAGAGGCAATTTCAAAGCGGAATGAGCAGTTCTTCCACCAGGCAGCAATGTTGCGGCTATTCCGGACGACGCAATTGCCAACGCTATATCATTTTTTGATCGAATTGATGCCAGAATCAGTTTTATCAAAAACGTTTTACCAGTACCTCCTGGCGCATCCAAAAAGAAAATTTCTCCAACATTGTTTTCGACACAATGCATTATCGTATCATAAATGTCTTTTTGTTCCGACGTTAACTTGGAAATGTTGTTTTGTACATACGACAATAGATCACTCGTACTGTAACTTTGTTCACGATCCAAATCTACACATGTCGAAACAGCAGCAATACGGTTAGGTGAGGGCATTCCCAAATCCTGAAGAGGTTTGTTTGCCATACGTACGCACAAATCTTCTATAATAACTAAAGTATAGTTATAAATTTCTGATGTAAAATCAAAAGTCATATCTGACGTCTCTAACTGTTTTCGATGGAGTATATCTTCGGACATTTTTGACTTATATTTTTCCCATAACTCTGTAGGAGCTAATGGAGAGAAAGTTGTTAAAATGATGCCAAACAATGCACGAATTTGACTTGGGGTTGACGTTTCGCATTTCTCTTTGAGTGTCCCTGTCGTCATTTATATTCCCTGTTTCCTGGTGTCCTGGTCGTCATTTGTGTCCCGGTGTTCCGGTCTGTAATTTCATCAGTTGACAAACATGACGTCGTCATAACAAACATGACGACAACTAACTTCATGACGACATACAGCTCAATCCTAATGACGTCAGTCGACAGACAGACAAACAACTTATTTTTATATCTATATATTTTTATATCTATATATATTCTATATATATAAAAATAAGTTGTCTGTCTGTCTGTGGGTCTGTGGATCTGTGGATCAGGTGACGTCATGTTTCGGCTGACGTCATGAAATTAGTTGCCGTCAATTTTGTTATGACGATGCTTAGTACATTGTAAAACACATTAATTTGGTTAATAATATACCATTTAAAACACCAAAATGAACATGCTGGAGTAGTCACTCGGTGAGAGAGGGTGTCAGAACGGAGAATGAAGGTCCCAGGTTCAAATCCTGGTTAGGCTAAAAAGGTAAAAAACTAAAAACTAAAAAAAAAAACTGAAAAAACTAAAAAAAGACAAAAACTACAAAAAAACTAAAAACTAATAAAAAAATAAAAAAGCCGAAAAACTAAAAAACTAAAGAAACTAAAAAAAGGAAAAAACTTAAAAAACTAAAAACTAAAAAAACTAAAAAAGGAAAAATGAAAAATAGAAGAGAAAAAGAATACTAATAAAATTAAAAATAAAAAAAAATAAAAAAGATAAAAAGCTAAAAAAAGGTAAAAACCAATAAAAACTAAAAAGAAAAAAAGGTAAAAAACTAAAAAAAAAATTCATCTAAAAAACTAAAAAAAAACTTAAAAACGTAAAAACTAAAAGAACTAAAAAAGTAAAAAAAAACTAAAAAAAGGAAAAAACTGAAAAATAAGCGGGATATAAAAGAGGGGGATATAAATGACGACCGGGACACCGGGACATAAGGAATATAAATGAATCAGAAAATACAACTCATGTTTCCAAATCTATATATATAAAAATAAGTTATCTGTGGATCTGTGGATCTGTGGATCAGGTGACGTCTTGTTTCGGCTGACGCAATGAAATTAGTTGCCATCATTTTTGTTATGACGATGCTTAGTATATTGAGCTTTGTTGATGGTGATTGCTAATCGACGATTCCCTGTGTCGCCGTCGTCATTTATATATCCCCGTGTGCCCCCCGGTGTCCCGGTCGTCATTCGTGTCCCGGTGTCCCAGTCTGTATATACATTCGTTTTTGAATTGGTCTTTTTTTTTAGGTTTTAGTTTTCTGCCTTTTTTTAGTTTTTTTTTAGTTATACCTCTTGATTCTAATGATTGCCCTTGAGCTTCGTTGATGGTGATTGCTAATCGAACATTCTCTGTGTCCCCATCGTCATTTATATATCCTCCTGTGCCCCCCGGCGCCCCCGTTGTAGTTTTTTTGGTTTTTACATTTTTTTAGTTTTTTTAGTTTTTTTTTCTTTTTTCTTTTTAGTTTTTTTTTATTTTTATTTTTTGGTTTTGTTTTTCTCCTTTACTTTTCTTTTTGTTTCCTTTTTTTATTTTTTTTATTTTTTATTTTTTTAGTTTTTTAGCTTTTTTAGTTTTTTTATTAGTTTTTAGTTTTTTTTTTAGTTTTTTTGTAGTTTTTACCTTTTTTTAGTTTTTTTTTTTACTTATGTCCTGGTCGTCATTTATGCTCCCTGTGTCCCGGTCGTCATTTGTGATGGTTTGTTGACGGTGTTTTGTTGATGGTGATTGCTAATTGAACATTCCTTGTGTCCCGGTCGCTTTCTCTTTGAGTGTCCCGGTCGTCATTTATATTCCCTATGTGCCGGTGTCCTGGTCGTCATTTGTGTCCCAATGTAATTTCGTAATTTCGTCAGTCGAAAACATGACGTCAGCCGACACAGAAAGCTGACGTCACCTGATCCACAGATCCACAGACAGACAGACAACTTATTTTTATATATATAGATATATATAAAAATAAGTTGTCTGTGTGTTATGTCTGTTACACTATGTCTGTTACGCCAGATTATATCTTCTATATATATATACATGAAAACAAACTAAAATGTAAAAACTTGGAATTGCATAAATATCTCGAAATATTTTGACAGTAGACTAAAGTAATTCGAAAAAAGAAAAATGGTAAAAAAACTAAAAAGAAAAAACTAAAAAAAATATAAAAAATAAAAAAAAAGAAAAAAACCTAAGAAGAAAAAACGTAAAAAAATAAAAAGATAAAAAACTAAAAAGGAAAAAAAACTGAAAAAAGCAAATAAACTAAAAAAAGAAAGAACTAAAAAAAATGGGAATTGCACAAACATTTCAATATATTTTGACAATAGATTAAAGTAATTCGAAAACCTTAAAACAGATACCCCAAATTTTAAGGTTTAATAAAAATTGTTGGAGCTTTAGCATGCTTGTCACGTAAAGATTTTTCAAGTGTCAATGTTAGAATGAACATTGACAAAGTAAAGAAAACAAATCAATAAAAAGAAGAAACTAAAAAAAAGAAAAAACTAAAAAAGAAAAAAAACTAAAGAAGAAACAGTATCTATGTATATAAAAATAAGTTGTATATATGCATATTTGTTTGTTTGTGGGTTTGCATTTGACGTCATTATAAGTATATAAGGCTTTGTATATGACGTCATTATGAGAAGGCACTACAGACCGGGACACCGGGACACAAATGACGACCGGGACACAGGGAGTATAAATGACGACCGGGACACTCAAAGAGAAATTAAAGACCGGGACACCGGGACACAAATGACGACCGGGACAGAGGGAATATAAATGACGACCGGGACACTCAAAGAGAGATTACAGACTGGAATACCGGGACACAAATGACGACCGGGACACAGGGATTATAAATTCATTATAAATTCATTTATAAATTCATTCATTAATCCGTTTCATTTGGTTCCAAAACTGTGTCGACTGACTTGTAAAGGACTGCCTGATCTCGAGTCTTGGTCAAAACAATATTGTTGATTTCGTGGACATCTATATTTTTGGGTGCGAGAATTGCTCTTTCACATAGCCATTTATTATTTTTATAATTTTTTAGAATATTCGAAAATACTTTTTCAATCAATTCATTTTTGGACGTCACTAAATTACAGAAATCAGCAGGTAGTTGTATACGTCCTGAAATTGAGTCTACTGGGAGCTTTCCGTTTCCAATTGCCAGCAATTGATCTGAAAATGTTTGACCAGAGTCATCGTTTTGCAATCGGACAAGTATATTTGTAGTTAATTTTAATATTTTTACGTGTGCCCATAAATTAGAATTTTTCAGGCAAGCATTCATTTCGTCTGCAGGAGTTGATCTAGGTATTATAGGTAATGTTTGCCTGAAATCTCCCGCAAGCAATATTAATGTGCTGCCAAAGGGTTTCGACTTCCCTCTCAAATCTTTCAAGCATTGATCTAGAGCCTCGAGCGATTTTTTGTGTGCCATTGTGCACTCATCCCAAATAATAAGTTTGCATTGCTGCAATACTTTACCCATCCCAGATGATTTGGAAATATTGCACGTGGGAGTTTCTGTAGAATGCAAATTCAGAGGCAATTTCAAAGCGGAATGAGCAGTTCTTCCACCAGGCAGCAATGTTGCGGCTATTCCGGACGACGCAGTTGCCAACGCTATATCATTTTTTGATCGAATTGATGCCAGAATCAGTTTTATCACAAACGTTTTACCAGTACCTCCTGGCGCATCCAAAAAGATAATTTCTCCAACGTTGTTATCGACACAATGCATTATCGTATCATAAATATCTTTTTGTTCCGACGTTAACTTGGAAATATTATTTTGTACATACGACAATAGATCACTCGTACTGTAACTTTGTTCACGATCCAATTCTACAGCAGCGATACGGTTAGATGAAGGCATTCCCAAATCCTGAAGAGGTTCGTTTGCCATACGTACGCACAAATCTTCTACAATAACTAAAGTGTAGTTATAAATTTTTTATGTAAAATCAAACGTCATATCTGACGTCTCTAGCTGTTTTCGATGGAGTATATCTTCGGACATTTTTGACTTATATTTTTCCCATAACTCTGTAGGAGCTGATGGAGAACAAGTTGTTAAAATGATGCCAAACAATGCACGAATTTGACTTGGGGTTGACGTTTCGCACACGTCATTGATGCAATTATCCCAGTGTTGGTCATACTCCAATAAATTCAGAGCTTGGCATGCACTACGGTAAGCGTCATGTATAGTACTGTTTACAGTTCCCAAATACTCAAAGGATGTCGGACCGGGTACATTCACCGAAAGCAGGCGTAGAAAGAAGCATTCATGTTGATTGGGGTGAACGGTGTAGAGTCTTCCTATCGTGGTATCTTTGAAGATGGTAGGTTGGCCGTCGACTGACTTACCCTGTTTTCGACGTTCAAATACTTTATTTTTAGTATTCCACGTGTAATACGAAGGCACTTCAGTATACGGCAGTTTTTTTGCAAAAGAATCATTTTTGCAAAGCGAAAAAAGCTGTTAATTTTGTATCCGTTGGATTCAGGGCTCTTTGTTGCACGTTGGTTTCCGAGAAATAAACACGTTGACCATTCTGTAAATGTACCGCTAAGTGAATAACAGCTGGACTACGTTCATGTATCGGAAATGAAAGAATTCGCCAAACAGCTTCATTACTGCTTATGTATCTTCCAGCCTGATATTGTACGATTTCGTCGAAATCTCTGATTTCGGGCTGCAAGCCAAAAACTTCCATGTCACTACCTTTGTTGACGTATTTACATATGTATTTGATTGCCTTTACGGAGTTACAGTATTCAACGTTTATGTGTGCATTAAGTTTTTGATAATAATGGGGAATATGGAACAACCCACTGGTTATCTACTTCGATGGTGGTACCGTTACGTTTCTTCATTATTGCTGTTTTACCGCCATCTTCAGTAGATCTTCTTCTATATTGTGGGTAACCATCATTGCCAGTAATTGTGTTGGATACTAAAACTCGAGGATATTGCTTGGTGCACCTTCCTTTGGCCATGCATGGTGAATTTTCGTTCAGTGCAAGGTCCATGTATCATATTTTTTACAATAATATCATTTAACCCCTTATCGACATTTTTATCAGGTATTTCAGCGGAAATCACATCATCAATTTCGTTCGAAGTAATTTTTTTATGTAGCCAGATTAGTATATGTGCGTGTGGCAAACCTCGTTTTTGCCATTCCACTGAGTACATCCAGCATCGCACTGACCCAAACACTTCAAGTTTTACTATTTAGTTTATCAGTGATTTCAACTTTTGCCGGAAGACACGAGCCGTAATGTCATGCCTATGAACCGCCGATTGTCCTTGAAGTAAAAGCTGCAGTATCTCGTCCCAAGATTAATTACATGTAAATGTAATAAATAAGTCTGGACGACCATAGAGACGAACATACGCAATAGCATCTTGAGCATATTCATGCGTATGACGGGGACTGCTAGCATATGACGAAGTTAAAATTGTTAATCTTCCAACGTTTGTGGTATTACCGTCATTTATAACTGCATCTCGCAAATGAATGTATTGTTCAGAGCGGAGCTTGGTCTGATTCAGGCGGATATATAGCAAACGTTCTGATTCAATTTTAGCATACATATCAACGACAAATTGGTGAAACAATTCACGGCATTTTAAAATATAATTTTCTTCATCCTGTCGAATCATTAGTCTATAGGAATAATAATGCATTGCACTGCATTTCTTATTCATTTCTTTGTTAGTGGCTGGATTCATCAATTTAATATTAAAGTGATAGCCGTCGGCTCCATCCCAAAAAATGATAGGATATTGTAGGGCATCGTAGCATCGATGAGTTTCAGCAATTCTTAACAACTGAGCGTTTTGCTTATGAAGAATAATATCTCGAGGTAAAAACTGATCACCGACCATAACGATTGCCACTTCGTCGATAGTTGGAGCATTTTATCTACGCACATGTTGGCCAGGAGGCGTTTTGTAGGCGGAAATAACAATTTTATGCGTATCAGTAGGCATCAAATCGATGGCTGTTTTGAACAGACGCACTAAATTATTATTTTCGTGGAAAAGATGTTGCAATTGGGAAACGATTGTCCTTTCAGCGTTGGGAGAAATTTCGCAACGTGCATTCAATTCAGAATTTCTATCACTTATGAAGTACAATTGTAAAAATTTATGATTCTCGCCTGAGAATGGTAGAAGGGACCCTGCTCTATGATAAATTTGCCCTTTTACTTTGAAAGTAGACATAAATTGATCTGGATTTTCGATTTGGGCTCCAAACGACGTCATTTGGAAACATGAGTTGTATTTTCTTATTTTTGACAAAAAACGCTTAGATTCTGACGTAGTTCCAGTAAGGAAAGTCTTCAATGGCTCTGGTGGTGCAGCCAATAGAGGAAGTTTAACTTTTTCCTGAGGCGCAACACATTCCCATTGTATCACCATTGAATTTCAAGGCCTTGCAATAGGGAAAAAATTTTAGACATTTTCCCGATTTGAACACATCTACTTAAGCTATAATCATCGACTGGGCTGTACCTGAATGCCAGGTGATAACTTTCAGGTTGCTCTGATTCCTCGGCACGCTTTCTTTTCTTACTTTCTCTATCAGCAGCAAGCCTGATTTCTTGCTGTTCTTGTGATTCCTCGGCACGCTTTCTTTTCTTACTTTCTCTATCAGCAGGAAGCCTGATTTCTTGCTGTTTTTGTGATTCCTCGGCACGCCTTCTTTTTTCACTTTCTCTTTGAGCAGCAAGTCTGCTTTCGCGTTGCTCTGGTAGTTCTTCGGCACGCTTTCTGTTCTTTCTTTCTCTATCAGCCTCAAGCCTGTTTCCTTGCTGTTCTTTTGATTCCTCGGCACGCTTTCTTTTCTGACTTTCTCTATCAGCCGCAAGTTTTTTGGCATAGACTCTTTGAGCATCTTCATCGGCTTTTGCCATGGTAAGTTCATCAGTCATTGTAAACTTAAACATTAATAGATTTCTACGTGAACATAAGTCTTAAATATCTTGAATGACGTCACCGTCAAAGCAAAAAAGGACGACAACTAATTTCATGACGTCAGTCAACACAGAAACATGACGTCACCTGATCCACAGACAGACACACAGACAGACAACTTATTTATATATATATACTAGCTGTTGGGGTGGCGCTTCGCGCCACCCCAACACCTAGTTGGTGGGGGCGCTTCGCGCCCCCCCCCAAGCCCCCCCGCGCGCGTAAGTCGTTACGCGCCATAATAGTTACGCGCCATTGTAGTTGTGTCCCTATGTCCCACCTGTGAATATAGATAGATATATATATATGGTTTTAACTACGTAAAACTTGCGAATATACAACATTCTTTGCTGTCCCATTGTCTTTGCATATAAATAGATTGTCAGGTTTACCGACTCTTGAACATGCAACATATAATGGTCCATGGGAAAACAATCTGTATTCAGATCTATACCTCATGATTCTAATGATTGCCCTTGAGCTTTGTTGATGGTGATTGCTAATCGACCATTCCCTGTCCCGGTGTCCCGGTCGTCATTTACATCCCCCTGTTTCCCCCGGTGTCCCCGTTGTAGTTGTGTCCCTGTGTCCCGGTCGTCATTTATATTCCCTGTGTCCCGGGTCCCGGTCGTCATTTGTATCCCGGTGTCCCGGTCTGTATATACATTCGTTTTTTAGTTTTGTTTTTCTCCTTTATTTTTTTCCTTTTTTTTTCTTTTTTAGTTTATTTAGATTTTTAGATTTTTTAGTTTTGTCCTGGTCGTCATTTATACTCCCTGTGTCCCGGTGCTTTGTTGATTGCTAATCGAACATTCCTTTTGTCCTGGTCGCTTTCTCTTTGAGTGTCGTCATTTATTTTTTTCTTTTTTAGTTCTTTTAGTTTTTACCTTTTTTAGTTTTTTTTTAGTTTTTAGTTTTTTTAGTTTTTTACCTTTTTTTAGTTTTTTTAGTTTTTTTAGTTTTTTAGCTTTTTTATTTTTTTTATTAGTTTTTAGTTTTTTTGTAGTTTTTGCCTTTTTTTATTTTTTTTAGTTTTTTAGCTTTTTTATTAGTTTTTAGTTTTTTTTGTAGTTTTTGCCTTTTTTTAGTTTTTTTAGTTTTTTAGCTTTTTTATTTTTTTTATTAGTTTTTAGTTTTTTTTGTAGTTTTTGCCTTTTTTTTCTCTTTGAGTGTCGTCATTTATTAGTTTTTTCCTTTTTTTTAGTTTTTTATTGGTTTTTACCTTTATTTTAGCTTATTTTTCAGTTTTTTCCTTTTTTTAGTTTTTTTTTATTTTTTATTTTTTTTAGTTTTTTACCTTTTTTTAGTTTTTTTAGTTTTTTTAGTTTTTTAGCTTTTTTACTTTTTTTATTAGTTTTTAGTTTTTTTTTGTAGTTTTTGCCTTTTTAGTTTTTTATTGGTTTTTACCTTTATAGTTTTTTTAGTTTTTTAGCTTTTTTATTTTTTTTATTAGTTTTTAGTTTTTTTTGTAGTTTTTGCCTTTTTTAGTTTTTTCAGTTTTGACGTCACCTGATCCAGTTTTTTCAGGTGACGTCACCTGACACATCCATCCACACATCCACAGACAGACAACTTATTTTTATATATATATATATATATATATATATATATATATATATATATATATATATATATATATATATATATATATATATATATATATATATATATATATATATATATATATATATATATATATATATATATATAAAAATAAGTTGTTTGTCTGTCTGTCGACTGACGTCATGTTTGTCGACTGACGTCATTATAAGGATTGAGCTGTATGTCGTCATGAAGTTGTTTGTCGTCTGACGTCATGTTTGTCGACTAACGAAACTACAGACCGGGACACCGGGACACAAATGACGTGTTATGTCTGTTATAACGTAATAAAGGCAACAATCTTGACAGGGCCTTTTGAGGGTGAGGCTTTTCTTATTCCACGCATTCTCATGATTCCAATGGATCTGCTTTTCAACCTAAAAGATTGCAATTCCCAATTTGATTAGCATATTTAGTTTTCAGTCCAGAACCACTAAAGTTATTATGTAAATATCAAAAATATTTATGTTGTCTGAGCAATAATTTTTAGTTTTTATTATCTATATATATAAAAATAAGTTGTCTGTCTGTGGATCAGGTGACGTCATGTTTCTGTGTCGACTGGCGTCATGAAGTTAGTTGTCGTCATTTTTGCTATGACGGTGACGTCATTAAAGATATTTAACACATATATGTTCACGTAGAAATCTATTAATGTTTAAGTTTAAAATGACTGATGAGCTTACAATGGCAAAAGCCGATGAAGATGCTCAAAGAGTCTATGCCAAAAAACTTGCTGCTGATAGAGAAAGTCAGAAAAGAAAGCGTGCCGAGGAATCAAAAGAACAGCAAGGAAACAGGCTTGAGGCTAAAGAACGCAAAACCGTTCTTATCCACCTGGACAGCGAGAGTCAAAACATATCAAAACTGAAAATGATAGCGATGATGATTGGGTTTGGGATCTTCACTTGGATAAGGTCATCAATGCCTACCAGATTTTAGTTAAAAAAAAACAAAGGTTCGGCGATATGTATTTCATAGTGAAGCTGAAAAATAAAGAAGAAAAAGAAAACTGAAAAAAAAATGTAAAAAACTAAAAAAAATACTATAAAGAAAAAACACTCAAAGAGAAATTACAAACCGGGACACAAATGACGACCGGGACAGAGGGAATATAAATAACGACCGGGACACTCAAGGAGAAATTACAGACTGGGATACCGGGACACAAATGACGACCGGGACACAGGCAATATAAATGACGACCAGGACACAGGTATTTAAGAATATCGTTCAAAGACAAATTTTTAATTGTAAGAAGACCATTGAAAGAGAAATTTCTAATTGTAAAATGACTGAAGAACCTACAATGGCAACACCCGAGGAAGCTGCTCAAAACGAATGTATTCACGCCAAAGTAGCTGAGTTGGTAAAGCATTATGTTTCAGGGTCTAGGTCCGAGAGGCTCCAGGTTTGAACCTTGGCTTTAGCATTAATTCAAAAGAAGAAAAAACTAAACAGTTCTTACCTCGAGATAATATTCTTTAAAGGCGAAACAATCAGTTGACAAGAATTGCTTAAACTCATCGATGCTACGATGCCCTACAATATCCTGACGAATATAAATGACGCCCGGGACACTCAAATAGAAATCACAGATTGGGATACCGGGACACAAATGACGACGGGGACACAGGGAATATAAATGAGGACCCGGACACAGGGACACAACTACAACGGGGACGCCGGGGGGCACAGGGGGATATATAAATGACGACGGCAACAAAGGAAATGGTCGATTAGCAATCACCATCAACAAAGCTCAAGGGCAATCAATAGAATCATGAGGTATAGATCTGAATACAGATTGTTTTCCCATGGACGATTATGCGTTGCATGTTCAAGAGTCCGTAAACCTGACAATCTATTTATATGCACAGACGATGGGACAGCAAAGAATGTTGTATATTCGCAAGTTTTACGTAGTTAAAAACATATATATATATATATATATATATATATATATATATATATATATCTAGGGGAAGCTGCTCAAAACGAATGTATTCACGCCGAAGTAGCTGAGTTGGTAAAGCGTTATGTTTCAGGTTCTAGGTCCGAGAGGCTCCAGGTTTGAACCTTGGCTTTAGCATTAATACAAAAGAAGAAAAAAACTAAACAGTTCTTACCTCGAGATAATATTCTTTATAGGCGAAACAATCAGTTGACAAGAATTGCTTAAACTCATCGATGCTACGATGCCCTACAATATCCTGACGAATATAAATGACGCCTGGGACACTCAAATAGAAATCACAGACTGGTACACCGGGACACAAATGACGACGGGGACACAGGGAATATAAATGACGACCCGGACACAGGGACACAACTACAACGGGGACGCTGGGGGGCACAGGGGGATATATAAATGACGACGGCAACAAAGGAAATGGTCGATTAGCCATCACTATCAACAAAGCTCAGGGGCAATCAATAGAATCATGAGGTATAGATCTGAATACGGATTGCTTTCCCATGGACCATTATGCGTTGCATGTTCAAGAGTCGGTAAACCTGACAATCTATTTATATGCACAGACGATGGGACAGCAAAGAATGTTGTATATTCGCAAGTTTTACGTAGTTAAAAACATATATATACATATATATATATATATATATATATATATATATATATATATATATATATATATATATATATATATATATATATATATATACTAGCTGTTGGGGTGGCGCTTCACGCCACCCCAACACCTAGTTGGTGGGGCGCTTCGCGCCCCCCCAAGCCCCCCCGCGCGCATAAGTCGTTACGCGCCATATTAGTTACGCGCCATTGTAGTTGTGTCCCTGTGTCACCTGTGAATATAGATAGATTTATATATGTGTTTCAAACTACGTAAAAATTGCGAATATACAACATTCTTGGCTTTCCCACTACTGGGAGCTTTTCGTTTCCAATTGCCAGTAATTGATCTGAAAATGTTTGACCAGAGTCATCGTTACACAGACAGACAATATATAGAAAATATATGTATAAAATATAAATGTATATATATTTTCTTTTTAGTTTTTTTGTAGTTTTTACCTTTTTTAGTTTTTTTCTTCTTTTGTATTAATGCTAAAGCCAAGGTTCATACCTGGAGCCTCTCGGACCTAGAACCTGAAACATAACGCTTTACCAACTCAGCTACTTCGGCTTGAATACATTCGTTTTGAGCAGCTTCCTCAGGTGTTGCCATTGTAGGTTCTTCAGTCATTTTAAAATTAGAAATTTCTCTTTCAACGGTCTTTTTATAATTAAAAATTTGTGTTTGAACGATATTCTTAACTACCTGTGTCCTGGTCGTCATTTATATTCCCTGTGTCCCGGTCGTCATTTGTGTCCCGGTATCCCAGTCTGTAATTTCTCTTTGAGTGTCCCGGTCTGTAATTTCTCTTTGAGTGTTTTTCTTTTTAGTATGTTTTAGTTTTTTACATTTTTTCTTTTTTTCAGTTTTCTTTTTCTTTTTTAATTTTCAGCGTGTCCTGGTCGTCATTTATATTCCCTGTGTCCCTGTCGTCATGTTTTTTACATTTTTTCTTTTTTCAGTTTTCTTTTTTTTTTTTTTTTTTTTTCAGCTTCACTATGAAATACATATCGCCGAACCTTTGTTTTTTTTTTAACTAAAAGGAGAAATTACAGACTGGGATACCGGGACACAAATGACGACCGGGACACAGGCAATATAAATGACGACCAGGACACAGTTATTTAAGAATATCGTTCAAAGACAAATTTTTAATTGTAAGAAGACCGTTGAAAGAGAAATTTCTAATTGTAAAATGAATGAAGAACCTACAATGGCAACACCCGAGGAAGCTGCTCAAAACGAATGTATTCAGGCCGAAGTAGCTGAGTTGGTAAAGCGTTATATTTCAGGTTCTAGGTCCGAGAGGCTCCAGGTTTGAACCTTGGCTTTAGCATTAATAAAAAAGAAGAAAAAAACTAAAAAAGGTAAAAAACTAATATATATATGTATATATATATATATATATATATATATATATATATATATATATATATATATATATATATTCGCGCCCCCCAAGCCCCCCCGCGCGCGTAAGTCGTTACGCGCCATATTAGTTACGCGCCATTGTAGTTGTGTCCCTATGTCCCACCTGTGAATATAGATATATAAATATATATATATATATATATATATATATATATATATATATATATATATATATATATATATATATATATATATATATATATATATATATATTTATATCTGTATCTATATATATATATATATATACTAGCTGTTGGGGTGGCGCTTCGCGCCACCCCAACACCTAGTTGGTGGGGGCGCTTCGCGCCCCCCCCAAGCCCCCCCGCGCGCGTAAGTCGTTACGCGCCATAATAGTTACGCGCCATTGTAGTTGTGTCCCTATGTCCCACCTGTGAATATAGATATATATATATATATGGTTTTAACTACGTAAAACTTGCGAATATACAACATTCTTTGCTGTCCCATTGTCTTTGCATATAAATAGATTGTCAGGTTATCCCCCTGTTTCCCCCGGTGTCCCCGTTGTAGTTGTGTCCCTGTGTCCCGGTCGTCATTTATATTCCCTGTGTCCCGCGTCCCGGTCATCATTTGTATCCCGGTGTCCCGGTCTGTATATACATTCGTTTTTTAGTTTTGTTTTTCTCCTTTATTTTTTTCCTTTTTTTTTCTTTTTTAGCTTATTTAGATTTTTAGATTTTTTAGTTTTTTTTATTAGTTTTTAGTTTTTATTTCTTTTTAGTTTTTTTGTCCCGGTCGTCATTTATATCCCCCTGTTTCCCCCGGTGTCCCCGTTGTAGTTGTGTCCCTGTGTCCCGGTCGTTATTTATATTCCCTGTGTCCCGGTCGTCATTTGTATCCCGGTGTACCGGTCTGTATATACATTCGTTTTTTAGTTTTGTTTTTCTCCTTTATTTTTTTCCTTTTTTTTTCTTTTTTAGTTTATTTAGATTTTTAGATTTTTTAGTTTTTTTATTAGTTTTTAGTTTTTTTTTCTTTTTAGTTTTTTTGTAGTTTTTACCTTCTTTTTAGTTTTGTTAATTTTTTTTTTTACTTGTGTCCTGGTCGTCATTTATACTCCCTGTGTCCCGGTGCTTTGTTGATTGCTAATCGAACATTCCTTTTGTCCTGGTCGCTTTCTCTTTGAGTGTCGTCATTTATTTTTTTCTTTTTTAGTTCTTTTAGTTTTTACCTTTTTTAGTTTTTTTTTAGTTTTTAGTTTTTTTAGTTTTTTACCTTTTTTTAGTTTTTTTAGTTTTTTAGCTTTTTTATTTTTTTTATTAGTTTTTAGTTTTTTTGTAGTTTTTGCCTTTTTTTTTAGTTTTTTGTCCTGGTCGCTTTCTCTTTGAGTGTCGTCATTTATTAGTTTTTTCCTTTTTTTTTTTAGTTTTTTATTGGTTTTTACCTTTATTTTAGCTTATTTTTCAGTTTTTTCCTTTTTTTTAGTTTTTTTTTATTTTTTATTTTTTTTAGTTTTTTACCTTTTTTTAGTTTTTTTAGTTTTTTTAGTTTTTTAGCTTTTTTACTTTTTTTATTAGTTTTTAGTTTTTTTTTGTAGTTTTTGCCTTTTTTTAGTTTTTTCAGTTTTTTTTTTAGTTTTTTATTGGTTTTTACCTTTATAGTTTTTTTAGTTTTTTAGCTTTTTTATTTTTTTTATTAGTTTTTAGTTTTTTTTTGTAGTTTTTGCCTTTTTTTAGTTTTTTCAGTTTTGACGTCACCTAATCCAGTTTCTTCAGGTGACGTCACCTGACACATCCATCCACACATCCATCCACACATCCATCCACAGACAACTTATTTTTATATATATAGATATATATATATATATATATATATATATATATATATATATATATCTATATATATAAAAATAAGTTGTCTGTGGATGGATGTGTGGATGGATGTGTGGATGGATGTGTCAGGTGACGTCACCTGAAAAAACTGGATTAGGTGACGTCAAAACTGAAAAAACTAAAAAAAGGCAAAAACTACAAAAAAAACTAAAAACTAATAAAAAAAATAAAAAAGCTAAAAAACTAAAAAAACTATAAAGGTAAAAACCAATAAAAAACTAAAAAAAAAACTGAAAAAACTAAAAAAAGGCAAAAACTACAAAAAAAAACTAAAAACTAATAAAAAAAGTAAAAAAGCTAAAAAACTAAAAAAACTAAAAAAACTAAAAAAAGGTAAAAAACTAAAAAAAATAAAAAATAAAAAAAAAACTAAAAAAAAGGAAAAAACTGAAAAATAAGCTAAAATAAAGGTAAAAACCAATAAAAAACTAAAAAAAAAAAGGAAAAAACTAATAAATGACGACACTCAAAGAGAAAGCGACCAGGACAAAAAACTAAAAAAAAAGGCAAAAACTACAAAAAAACTAAAAACTAATAAAAAAAATAAAAAAGCTAAAAAACTAAAAAAACTAAAAAAAGGTAAAAAACTAAAAAAACTAAAAACTAAAAAAAAACTAAAAAAGGTAAAAACTAAAAGAACTAAAAAAGAAAAAAATAAATGACGACACTCAAAGAGAAAGCGACCAGGACAAAAGGAATGTTCGATTAGCAATCAACAAAGCACCGGGACACAGGGAGTATAAATGACGACCAGGACACAAGTAAAAAAAAAAATTAACAAAACTAAAAAGAAGGTAAAAACTACAAAAAAAATAAAAAGAAAAAAAAACTAAAAACTAATAAAAAAACTAAAAAATCTAAAAATCTAAATAAACTAAAAAAGAAAAAAAAGGAAAAAAATAAAGGAGAAAAACAAAACTAAAAAACGAATGTATATACAGACCGGTACACCGGGATACAAATGACGACCGGGACACAGGGAATATAAATAACGACCGGGACACAGGGACACAACTACAACGGGGACACCGGGGGAAACAGGGGGATATAAATGACTAAAAACTAAAAAAAAACTAAAAAAGGTAAAAACTAAAAGAACTAAAAAAGAAAAAAATAAATGACGACACTCAAAGAGAAAGCGACCAGGACAAAAGGAATGTTCGATTAGCAATCAACAAAGCACCGGGACACAGGGAGTATAAATGACGACCAGGACACAAGTAAAAAAAAAAATTAACAAAACTAAAAAGAAGGTAAAAACTACAAAAAAACTAAAAAGAAAAAAAAACTAAAAACTAATAAAAAAACTAAAAAATCTAAAAATCTAAATAAACTAAAAAAGAAAAAAAAAGGAAAAAAATAAAGGAGAAAAACAAAACTAAAAAACGAATGTATATACAGACCGGTACACCGGGATACAAATGACGACCGGGACACAGGGAATATAAATAACGACCGGGACACAGGGACACAACTACAACGGGGACACCGGGGGAAACAGGGGGATATAAATGACGACCGGGACAAAAAAACTAAAAAGAAATAAAAACTAAAAACTAATAAAAAAAACTAAAAAATCTAAAAATCTAAATAAGCTAAAAAAGAAAAAAAAAGGAAAAAAATAAAGGAGAAAAACAAAACTAAAAAACGAATGTATATACAGACCGGGACACCGGGATACAAATGATGACCGGGACCCGGGACACAGGGAATATAAATGACGACCGGGACACAGGGACACAACTACAACGGGGACACCGGGGGAAACAGGGGGATAACCTGACAATCTATTTATATGCAAAGACAATGGGACAGCAAAGAATGTTGTATATTCGCAAGTTTTACGTAGTTAAAACCATATATATATATATATATCTATATTCACAGGTGGGACATAGGGACACAACTACAATGGCGCGTAACTATTATGGCGCGTAACGACTTACGCGCGCGGGGGGGCTTGGGGTGGGCGCGAAGCGCCCCCACCAACTAGGTGTTGGGGTGGCGCGAAGCGCCACCCCAACAGCTAGTATATATATATATATATATATATATATATATATATATATATATATATATATATACTAGCTGTTGGGGTGGCGCTTCGTGCCACCCCAACACCTAGTTGGTGGGGGCGCTTCGCGCCCCCCCCCAAGCCCCCCCGCGCGCGTAAGTCGTTACGCGCCATAATAGTTACGCGCCATTGTAGTTGTGTCCCTATGTCCCACCTGTGAATATAGATATATATATATATATATGGTTTTAACTACGTAAAACTTGCGAATATACAACATTCTTTGCTGTCCCATTGTCTTTGCATATAAATAGATTGTCAGGTTATCCCCCTGTTTCCCCCGGTGTCCCCGTTGTAGTTGTGTCCCTGTGTCCCGGTCGTCATTTATATTCCCTGTGTCCCGGGTCCCGGTCATCATTTGTATCCCGGTGTCCCGGTCTGTATATACATTCGTTTTTTAGTTTTGTTTTTCTCCTTTATTTTTTTCCTTTTTTTTTCTTTTTTAGCTTATTTAGATTTTTAGATTTTTTAGTTTTTTTTATTAGTTTTTAGTTTTTATTTCTTTTTAGTTTTTTTGTCCCGGTCGTCATTTATATCCCCCTGTTTCCCCCGGTGTCCCCGTTGTAGTTGTGTCCCTGTGTCCCGGTCGTTATTTATATTCCCTGTGTCCCGGTCGTCATTTGTATCCCGGTGTACCGGTCTGTATATACATTCGTTTTTTAGTTTTGTTTTTCTCCTTTATTTTTTTCCTTTTTTTTTCTTTTTTAGTTTATTTAGACTTTTAGATTTTTTAGTTTTTTTATTAGTTTTTAGTTTTTTTTTCTTTTTAGTTTTTTTGTAGTTTTTACCTTCTTTTTAGTTTTGTTAATTTTTTTTTTTACTTGTGTCCTGGTCGTCATTTATACTCCCTGTGTCCCGGTGCTTTGTTGATTGCTAATCGAACATTCCTTTTGTCCTGGTCGCTTTCTCTTTGAGTGTCGTCATTTATTTTTTTCTTTTTTAGTTCTTTTAGTTTTTACCTTTTTTAGTTTTTTTTTAGTTTTTAGTTTTTTTAGTTTTTTACCTTTTTTTAGTTTTTTTAGTTTTTTAGCTTTTTTATTTTTTTTATTAGTTTTTAGTTTTTTTGTAGTTTTTGCCTTTTTTTTTAGTTTTTTGTCCTGGTCGCTTTCTCTTTGAGTGTCGTCATTTATTAGTTTTTTCCTTTTTTTTTTTAGTTTTTTATTGGTTTTTACCTTTATTTTAGCTTATTTTTCAGTTTTTTCCTTTTTTTTAGTTTTTTTTTATTTTTTATTTTTTTTTAGTTTTTTACCTTTTTTTAGTTTTTTTAGTTTTTTTAGTTTTTTAGCTTTTTTACTTTTTTTATTAGTTTTTAGTTTTTTTTTGTAGTTTTTGCCTTTTTTTAGTTTTTTCAGTTTTTTTTTTAGTTTTTTATTGGTTTTTACCTTTATAGTTTTTTTAGTTTTTTAGCTTTTTTATTTTTTTTATTAGTTTTTAGTTTTTTTTGTAGTTTTTGCCTTTTTTTAGTTTTTTCAGTTTTGACGTCACCTAATCCAGTTTTTTCAGGTGACGTCACCTGACACATCCATCCACACATCCATCCACACATCCACAGACAGACAACTTATTTTTATATATATAGATATATATATATATATATATATATATATATATCTATCTATCTATCTATCTATATATATAAAAATAAGTTGTCTGTCTGTCTTTGGATCAGGTGACGTCATGTTTCTGTGTTGACTGACATCATGAAATTAGTTGTCGTCATTTTTGCTTTGACGGTGACGTCATTAACGGTATTTAAGACATTTGTTCACGGAAAAATGTATAATTGTAAAATGACTGAAGAACCTACAATGGCAACAGCCGAGGAAGCTGCTCAAAGAGTTTATGCCAAAAAACTTGCTGCTGATAGAGAAAGTAAGAAAAGAAAGCGTTCCGAGGAATCACGAGAACAGCAAGAAAACAGGCTTGCGGCTAAAGAACGCAAAACCGCGCAGTTAGATGAAAATCCACCTGGACAGCGAGAGTCAAAACATATCAAAACTGAAAATGATAGCGATGATGATTGGGTTTGGGATTTTGACTTGGATAAGGTCATCAATGCCTACCAGATTTAAGTTAAAAAAACAAAGGTTCGTTGATATGTACTTCATAGTGACGCTGAAAAATAAAGAAGAAAAAGAAAACTGAAAAAAGAAAAAAGGTAAAAAACTAAAAAAAAAACTAAAAAGAAAAAACACTCAAAGAGAAATTACAGACCGGGACACAAATGACGACCGAGACAGAGGGAATATAAGTGACGACCGGGAACCTCAAAGAGAAATTACAGACTGGGACACCCGGACACAAATCACGACCGGGACACAGGGAATATAAATGACGACCGGGACACAGGGACACAACTACAACGGGGACGCCGGGGGCACAGGCGGGATATATAAATGACGACCGGGGCACAGGGATTGTTCGAATAGAAATTACAGACCGGGACACCGGGACACAAATGACGACCGGGACACAGGGAATATAAATGACGACCGGGACACTCAAAGAGAAACTACAAACTGGGACACGGGACACAAATGACGACCGGGACACAGGGAATATAACTGACGACCGGGACACAGGGACACATCATTAGAATAATGACGTATAGATCTGAATACGGATTGTTTTTCCCATGGACAATTATATGTTGCATGTTCAAGAGTCAGTAAACCTGACAATCTATTTATATGCAAAGACAATGGGACAGCGAAGAATGTTGTATATTCGCATGTTTTACGTAGTTAAAAACATATATTTATATCTATCTCTATTCACAGGTGGGACACAGGGACACAACTACAATGGCGCGTAACTAATATGGCGCATAACGACTTACGCGCGCGGGGGGGCTTGGGGGGGCGCGAAGCGCCCCACCAACTAGGGGTTGGGGTGGCGCGAAGCGCCACCCCAACAGCTAGTATATATATATATATATATATATATATATATATATATATATATATATATATATATATATATATATATATATCTATATATATAAAAATAAATTGTCTGTCTGTCTGTGGATCTGTGGATCAGGTTGACGTCATGATGTCAAAAACTACAAAATAACTAAAAACTAATAAAAAAAAATAAAAAAGCTAAAAAACTTAAAAAACTAAAAAACTAAAAAACAAAAAAAAACTAAAAACTAAAAAAAAACTTAAAAAAAGGAAAAAACTGAAAAATAGAAGAGAAAAAGAAAACTAATAAAATTAAGAATAAAAATAAAAAAAAATAAAAAAGATAAAAACTAAAAAAAAAGTAAGCTAAAAAAAAGGTAAAAACCAATTAAAAACTAAAAAGAAAAAAAGGAAAAACCGCGCAGTTAGATGAAGATCCACCTGGACAGCGAGAGTCAAAACATATCAAAACTGAAAATGATACCGATGATGATTGGGTTTGGGATTTTGACTTGGATAAGGTCATCAATGCCTACCAGATTTTAGTTTTTTCCTTTTTTTAGTTTTTTTTTACTTTTTTAGTTCTTTTAGTTTTTACGTTTTTAAGTTTTTTTTTTAGTTTTTTAGATGAATTTTTTTTTAGTTTTTTAGCTTTTTTTCTTTTTAGTTTTTATTGGTTTTTACCTTTTTTTAGCTTTTTATCTTTTTTATTTTTTTTTATTTTTAATTTTATTAGTATTCTTTTTCTCTTCTATTTTTCATTTTTCCTTTTTTAGTTTTTTTAGTTTTTAGTTTTTTAAGTTTTTTCCTTTTTTTAGTTTCTTTAGTTTTTTTAGTTTTTCGGCTTTTTTATTTTTTTATTAGTTTTTAGTTTTTTTTGTAGTTTTTGTCTTTTTTTAGTTTTTTCAGTTTTTTTTTTTAGTTTTTAGTTTTTTACCTTTTTAGCCTAACCAGGATTTGAACCTGGGACCTTCATTCTCCGTTCTGACACCCTCTCTCACCGAGTGACTACTCCAGCATGTTCATTTTGGTGTTTTAAATGGTATATTATTAACCAAATTAATGTGTTTTACAATGTACTAAGCATCGTCATAACAAAATTGACGGCAACTAATTTCATGACGTCAGCCGAAACATGACGTCACCTGATCCACAGATCCACAGACCCACAGACAGACAGACAACTTATTTTTATATATATAGAATATATATAGATATAAAAATATATAGATATAAAAATAAGTTGTTTGTCTGTCTGTCGACTGCCCCGTCAATATTTCATCAAATTTTCACTTTAGCTTCCTCAGCCTTGGTAGTACTTATTACTACTATTAATACCAAAACTGCTACTATTGCTACTGCTAATACAACTATCATTACTACTAATAGACTATTACTACTACCACCATTACTACTACTACTATTACTACTACTGCTGCTACTGCCGCTACTACTACTACTGCTTCTTACTACTACTACTCTAATACTTTTATTACTAGTACTACTACAACCAATGCCATTTCTACTTTTACAACTATTACTACTTGTAATACTACTATTTCTACCTCTACTACTGCTGCTACTACTACTACTACTACCACAAATATTTCGAGCCTTCGCTTGATGGCATGACATCATCACAGGCTCAATACAGCTCCCTCGGGAAATACAGAAATAGCGTCATTATTTACAGTAGATCTTGAGGGAGTATTAATAGTATGCACATAGTGGCTATTATCTAGTTCAAAATACTAGTACGAATATTACTGCTTGTGCTTCGGAAACTTCTACTATTGCAACTAAAGTTATTGAACTAAACCAAAAGTATCCATGCCCAGGTTGACAAAGGGCTTATCTGCAATATCTTATAAATGGCCAAGCTTAGTGATTTTCAAATTTTCTTGAATATTGAGGGGAATATTTAAAAAAAAAAATCAAAAGACATCAAGTTCAGCAACCCCCGAAAAAATAACCCCCGAAACAAAAGTCCTGAATACAGCCCTGTGGGATAGGGGACATATCAATTTATGCCTCCACCCTTCCCTCGTCTCTCTCTCTTAGAATTAATTCTGTACTAATCTGAACGCTCAGTGGGAGTTGGGATGTTTTGGCATTTAATGCACCCTTTGATGCTTAAAGCATCCGTGCTTTAAGCGGCGAACATGGGCAAGAAAGTTTCCCTGCATTAGCACAGCTTGCAACAGGATCTGGAACGCGCTCCCAGAGTCTGTACGAAGCTGTCACTCGTTTGGTATGTTCAAAAATTATGTTCGAGAATTTCTAGATAGTAAGTAAGCTTTTTTTTCTGAGTTCCCTTGGAGTTGATGTCTGTGTATTGAGTTGGATACTTAATTGAGCTGGTGAAATCATGCGCTACCTCTTACCTAGCTTGTCATTTTGGGGATTATTAAGGTGAGGCGACTGGATTTTTTTGTTTTCTTTATATTTTTATGTGTTGCTATTTTTTCTCCCCTCTTCTTTCCCGGCCATGAAGCCTTATACGGGAGATTGTGTTGAAGTAGTTTTTTTGGTGATGAAGTTTATTGTTAAATAAAGAAGTCAGATGTCAGTGACGTCATTTTCTATACATCATTGCAGTATTGCAATAATATTGTCACATTTATGCGGAAAAATTGAAGATTTTCATGCATGGAAGGTTTACATTAAATTGCTCAAACAGCAAAAACTGGCAATCGCAAAAATATTTGTATATATTTTGACAATGGATTACAACAATTTAAAAACCATAAAAAAGAAAACCAAAAGTTTAAAGCTTAGTAGAAATCGTTGTTAGAATTGGGACTTACAGTCGTAATCAAACATCTTCGAAAAGACTTGAGTATGAAAAGACATTAAATTGCGTAAAGGGCCAAAAACTATAACTCCAAAAGTATTTGAATATATTTTAATAAGGGATTACAACATTTCAAAAATCTTGTAAAACAAAACTAAAAGTTTGAATTTAGTAGAAATCGTTGTTCAAAAAACATCATTACCGAATTTCTTTTCTTATAGGTATAAGTAATGTCTTTTTAAGACATGAAAAAAAAGTAGAAAATTTTTTAAGTTTAGCTCAGAATCGCTATAGTTATTATGTAAACCGCAAAAATATTTACGGTGCATGTTTTAATCCAAACTAGAATTTTTTTTTAAAATTAGTTCGTTTTTTTTTTGTTTGATAAAATCAACTCCCTACGTGATTAAGCTTACAGTTTTGAACGCAATTAGTTATATAACCGAACAGCGGAAGTCAATTAGTCAATTTAAATAACGGAAGAATGATCTCTCTTTTACTTATTATTAGCTTTAGTTTTGTGATTGGACAGGAAAAGGAAAGACAGTTGACTGTAAGCGTTCAACCAGGAGCTAAAGATTGCTTTTACATTAAAGTACATTCAGGGCAAACTTTGGATATTGACTATCAGGTTATAGATGGTGGTCAGGGAGAGCTAGATCTTGACTTTCAACTAATATCTCCAAGTAGAAGATTGATTGTTTCAGAAACCAGAAAGAAAGATGGAACCCACAGGCAAACAATGGACGAGACTGGTGATTATAAAGCTTGTTTTGACAACTCTTTCAGCATATATAGTGCCAAAAGTGTATTTTTTGAAATACTTATTGAAAATGACCAAGACGAATCCAAGGAAATTTGGGGAGAATCAAATATACCTGACGTGCTACTCGATAAAATGCAAGATATCGCATTTAAAGGAATCCAGGATTATTTGACGAAAGTCCGAGATAATCTAGTACATGCAGAGCGGTTACAAAATTATTTACGAGCACTAGAAGCCAGAGACAGGAAAATTGCCGAGGCAAGTTTTGCACGAGTCAACTGGTGGTCCTCAGTATTTATTTTGGTCGTAATCTGTTCATCTACTTTACAGGTGTTTTTAGTTCGCAGTTTTTTCGATGAACAGTCTTGGATTCATAGTTTATGGAAAAGATGGCATTTATAGTACAATCTTATGGGTAATTTTTTTTTCTATGAATGGCTCATTGATAGACTACGCTATGGGGATTAAGATCAATCATAATTTTTGTAGCCTTAGATGAATTTTTGTGTTGAGTTTTCTGGTAATGTTACTCCAAAGGAGCGTTATTACGCATATTTTGTTCGTAAACGTTTAAATAAAAATTATCGACTTTGTTTAAAAAAAAAAAAAATTACAGGAGCACCTTCTCTCTAAAGTGAATGTTGATAGCCTAAAGCGTTTTTGGACCCATTATACCTTTTTAAGAGCTGGCAAGAAAACCCGTAGTAGACCATCAGGAGGTCTGGCCATCTATTTCAGACACAAGACTCAGCCAATATTATTGCAAAGTGACGCTAACATCTTAGCGATAAAATGTGGTGATACCGCATTTATAAACGTTTATTTCCCCTGTAATAAAAAAAATCTCGCAGTCGTTGTCTAGTTTTTCACAAGCATGTAATCGCTTGCGAACACTACTTAGCTACCTTTCAAAACAAAATACCAAATGGATTCTCGCCGGCGACATGAACACTGGCTTATTATCTAATTCTGACCGATCTGAAATCTTTCTCGATTCACTACCCGGAGGATTCCATCTTGCTGATAAAGATCTTCTATTTACTTATATTCACAATCGTGGTGGTCTTACTTCCAACATTGATCATGTAATTGTGTCAGATTCAACTTTACTTTCGTCAATAGTTCATGTGGACGACTCTAAAATCCACGACGATCATTTACCAATCACGTGCCAACTATTCTGCTCCATGGCGAGATCTGTGCAGCGTAACTATCCCAAGTGGTTCTCAAAGTTAAATTGGGAAAACACCAATGTTCCACTTTATGTATTGACTTTATCCCAGTTATTATTATTTATTAAAGTGCCTTTTCACTTATTGCAAACATCTGTGTATGCAACTTAAACTAGGATAGATATCAACTCGTATTTTCAGCAAATAGTGTTCTGTCTCAAGTCTGCCGCTAAAAAAGCTGTCCCCTCTGAGCGCGTGCGAACGGGTACTCGCAATTCCTTCTGGAAAGTTGATCCTAAAGTGAAGATGGCTAAACAAAAAGCTAAATTCTGGCTCCATATGAGGATAGCCTGTGATCGTCCTCCTTCTGGTTCTATACATCAAATAAAACAGAAAACCAAACGAATGTACAAATATTCCCTGCTTAGAGTGAGACTGAATACCTGGGATGGTCCTTGTGACAAGAAATCCTGGGATCGTGTTATAAATAGTGTGAAGTGTCCGCCTCAAATTAATTAGTCGCTTCGGCTATGTGACTTCGTTTCTCATTATAAAAATACTAGCTGTTGGGGTGGCGCTTCGAGCCAGTCCAACACCTAGTTGGCGGGGGCGCTTTGCACCCCCCTCCCAAGCCCCCCCGCGCGCGTAAGTCATTACGCGCCATATTAGTTACGCACCATTGTAGTTGTGTCCCTGTGTCCCACCTGTGAATATCTCTATATATAAAAATAAGTTGTCTGTGTGTTATGTCTGTCGAGTGACGACACTATATATATATATATATATATATATATATATATATATATATATATATATATATATATATATATATATATATATATATATATATATATATATATATATATATATACATATATATATATATATATATATATATATATATATATATATATATATATATATATATATATATATATATATATATATATATATATATATATATATATATATATATATATATATATATATATATATATATACATATACATATATATATATATATATATATATATATATATATATATATATATATATATATATATATTTATATCTATATTCACAGGTGGGACATAGGGACACAACTACAATGGCGCGTAACTAATATGGCGCGTAACGACTTACGCGCGCGGGGGGGCTTGGGGGGCGCGAAGTGCCCCCACCAACTATATATATATATATATATATATATATATATATATATATATATATATATATATATATATATATATATATATATATATATATATATATATATATATATATATATATATATATATATATATATATATATATATATATATATATATATATATATATATATATATATATATATATATATATATATACTAGCTGTTGGGGTGGCGCTTCACACCACCCCAACACCTAGTTGGTGGGGGCGCTTCACGCCCCCCCCAAGCCCCCCCGCGCGCGTAAGTCGTTACGCACCATATTAGTTACGCGCCATTGTAGTTGTGTCCCTATGTCCCACCTGTGAATATAGATATATATATATATATATATATATATATATATATATATATATATATATATATATATATATATATATATATATATGTTTTTAACTACGTAAAACTTGCGAATATACAACATTCTTTGCTGTCCCATTGTCTGTGCATATAAATAGATTGTCAGGTTTACCGACTCTTGAACATGCAACATATAATGGTCCATGGGAAAACAATCCGTATTCAGATCTATACCTCATGATTCTAATGATTGCCCTTGAGCTTTGTTGATGGTGATTGCTAATCGACCATTCCCTGAGTCGCCATCGTCATTTATATATCCCCCTGTGCACCCCGGCGTCCCCTTTGTAGTTATGTCCCTGTGTCCCGGTCGTCATTTATATTCCCTGTGTCCCGGTCGTCATTTGTGTCCCGGTGTTCCAGTCTGTGATTTCTCTTTGAGTGTCCCGGGCGTCATTTATATTCCTTGTGTCCCGGTGTCCCGGTCGTCATTTATATCCCCCTGTGCCCCCCGGCGTCCCCATTGTAGTTGTGTCCCTGTGTCCCGGTCGTCATTTATATTCCCTGTGTCCCGGTCGTCATTTGTATCCCGGTGTCCCGGTCTGTATATACATTCGTTTTTTAGTTTTGTTTTTCTCCTTTATTTTTTTCCTTTTTTCTTTTTTTTCTTTTTTAGTTTATTTAGATTTTTTAGTTTTTTTATTAGTTTTTAGTTTTTTTGTAGTTTTTACCATTTTTTTAGTTTTTTTAGTTTTTTTTTTACTTATGTCCTGGTCGTCATTTATACTCCCTGTGTCCCGGTCGTCATTTGTGTCTCGGTGCTTTAATGATTGCTAATTTATATTATATTTATATTTATATTTTTTATATTTATTAATATTTTTTTAGTTTTCTTTTTCTCTTATTTTTCAGTTTTTTCCTTTTTTTTAGTTTTTTCTTTTTTAGTTTTTAGTTTTTTTTTGTTTTTTACCTTTTTTTAGTTTTTTAGTTTTTTTAGTTTTTTAGCTTTTTTAGTTTTTTTATTAGTTTTTAGTTTTTTTTTTAGTTTTTGCCTTTTTTTAGTTTTTTCAGTTTTTTTTAGTTTTTTACCTTTTTTTAGTTTTTTTTAGTTTTTTAGCTTTTTTAGTTTTTTTTCTTTTTAGTTTTTTTTGTAGTTTTTACCTTTTTTAGTTTTTTTTTCTTCTTTTGTATTAGTGTGAAATAATTCAGACGTCATATGCGGACAAACACGACGTCACTCGACAGACAGACAGACAGACATAACCCACAAACAACTTATTTTTATATATATTTATTCATATTTTCTTAGTTTTCTTTTTCTCTTTTATTTTTCAGTTTTTTCCTTTTTTTAGTTTTTTTCTTTTTTAGTTTTTAGTTTTTTTTAGTTTTTTACCTTTTTTTAGTTTTTTTTAGTTTTTTTAGTTTTTTAGCTTTTTTAGTTTTTTTATTAGTTTTTATTTTTTTGTAGTTTTTGCCTTTTTTTATTTTTTTCAGTTTTTTTAGTTATTAGATTTTTACCTTTTTTAAGTTTTTTTTAGTTTTTTAGCTTTTTTAGTTTTTTTTTTCTTTTTAGTTTTTTTTGTAGTTTTTACCTTTTTTAGTTTTTTTCTTCTTTTGTATTAGTGTGAAATAATTCAGACGTCATATGCGGACAAACATGACGTCACCTGATCCACACACAGATCCACACACAGACAACTTATTTTTATATATATATAGATATATATGTTTTTAACTACGTCTTAAATATCATATGTCTCGTGAACATATGTCTTAAATATCTTGAATGACGTCACCGTCAAAGCAAAAATGACGACAACTAATTTCATGACGTCAGTCAACGCAGAAACATGACGTCACCTGATCCACAGACAGACACACAGACAGACAACTTATTTTTATATAGATATATATATATACTAGCTGTTGGGGTGGCGCTTCGCGCCACCCCAACACCTAGTTGGTGGGGGCGCTTCGCGCCCCCCCCAAGCCCCCCCGCGCGCGTAAGTCGTTACGCGCCATAATAGTTACGCGCCATTGTAGTTGTGTCCCTATGTCCCACCTGTGAATATAGATATATATATATATATATGGTTTTAACTACGTAAAACTTGCGAATATACAACATTCTTTGCTGTCCCATTGTCTTTGCATATAAATAGATTGTCAGGTTATCCCCCTGTTTCCCCCGGTGTCCCCGTTGTAGTTGTGTCCCTGTGTCCCGGTCGTCATTTATATTCCCTGTGTCCCGGGTCCCGGTCATCATTTGTATCCCGGTGTCCCGGTCTGTATATACATTCGTTTTTTAGTTTTGTTTTTCTCCTTTATTTTTTTCCTTTTTTTTTCTTTTTTAGCTTATTTAGATTTTTAGATTTTTTAGTTTTTTTTATTAGTTTTTAGTTTTTATTTCTTTTTAGTTTTTTTGTCCCGGTCGTCATTTATATCCCCCTGTTTCCCCCGGTGTCCCCGTTGTAGTTGTGTCCCTGTGTCCCGGTCGTTATTTATATTCCCTGTGTCCCGGTCGTCATTTGTATCCCGGTGTACCGGTCTGTATATACATTCGTTTTTTAGTTTTGTTTTTCTCCTTTATTTTTTTCCTTTTTTTTTCTTTTTTAGTTTATTTAGATTTTTAGATTTTTTAGTTTTTTTATTAGTTTTTAGTTTTTTTTTCTTTTTAGTTTTTTTGTAGTTTTTGCCTTCTTTTTAGTTTTGTTAATTTTTTTTTTTACTTGTGTCCTGGTCGTCATTTATACTCCCTGTGTCCCGGTGCTTTGTTGATTGCTAATCGAACATTCCTTTTGTCCTGGTCGCTTTCTCTTTGAGTGTCGTCATTTATTTTTTTCTTTTTTAGTTCTTTTAGTTTTTACCTTTTTTAGTTTTTTTTTAGTTTTTATTTTTTTTAGTTTTTTACCTTTTTTTAGTTTATTTAGTTTTTTAGCTTTTTTATTTTTTTTATTAGTTTTTAGTTTTTTTGTAGTTTTTGCCTTTTTTTTTAGTTTTTTGTCCTGGTCGCTTTCTCTTTGAGTGTCGTCATTTATTAGTTTTTTCCTTTTTTTTTTTTAGTTTTTTATTGGTTTTTACCTTTATTTTAGCTTATTTTTCAGTTTTTTCCTTTTTTTTAGTTTTTTTTATTTTTTATTTTTTTTAGTTTTTTACCTTTTTTTAGTTTTTTTAGTTTTTTTAGTTTTTTAGCTTTTTTACTTTTTTTATTAGTTTTTAGTTTTTTTTTGTAGTTTTTGCCTTTTTTTAGTTTTTTCAGTTTTTTTTTTAGTTTTTTATTGGTTTTTACCTTTATAGTTTTTTTAGTTTTTTAGCTTTTTTATTTTTTTTATTAGTTTTTAGTTTTTTTTGTAGTTTTTGCCTTTTTTTAGTTTTTTCAGTTTTGACGTCACCTAATCCAGTTTTTTCAGGTGACGTCACCTGACACATCCATCCACACATCCATCCATCCATCCATCCACAGACAACTTATTTTTATATATATAGATATATATATATATATATATATATATATATATATATATATATATATATATATATATATATATATATATATATATATCTATATATATAAAAATAAGTTGTCTGTCTGTGGATGGATGGATGGATGGATCAGGTGACGTCACCTGAAAAAACTGGATCAGGTGACGTCAAAACTGAAAAAACTAAAAAAAGGCAAAAACTACAAAAAAAACTAAAAACTAATAAAAAAAATAAAAAAGCTAAAAAACTAAAAAAACTATAAAGGTAAAAACCAATAAAAAACTAAAAAAAAACTGAAAAAACTAAAAAAAGGCAAAAACTATAAAAAAAAACTAAAAACTAATAAAAAAAGTAAAAAAGCTAAAAAACTAAAAAAACTAAAAAAACTAAAAAAAGGTAAAAAACTAAAAAAAATAAAAAATAAAAAAAAAACTAAAAAAAAGGAAAAAACTGAAAAATAAGCTAAAATAAAGGTAAAAACCAATAAAAAACTAAAAAAAAAAAAGGAAAAAACTAATAAATGACGACACTCAAAGAGAAAGCGACCAGGACAAAAGGAATGTTCGATTAGCAATCAACAAAGCACCGGGACACAGGGAGTATAAATGACGACCAGGACATAAGTAAAAAAAAAAACTATCTATATATATAAAAATAAGTTGTCTGTGGATCTGTGGATCGTGGATCAGGTGACGTCACCTGAAAAAACTGGATCAGGTGACGTCAAAACTGAAAAAACTAAAAAAAGGCAAAAACTACAAAAAAAACTAAAAACTAATAAAAAAAAACTAAAAACTAATAAAAAAGCTAAAAAAGCTAAAAAACTAAAAAAACTAAAAAAACTAAAAAAAGGTAAAAAACTAAAAAAACTAAAAACTAAAAAAAACTAAAAAAGGTAAAAACTAAAAGAACTAAAAAAGAAAAAAATAAATGACGACACTCAAAGAGAAAGCGACCAGGACAAAAGGAATGTTCGATTAGCAATCAACAAAGCACCGGGACACAGGGAGTATAAATGACGACCAGGACACAAGTAAAAAAAAATTAACAAAACTAAAAAGAAGGTAAAAACTACAAAAAAACTAAAAAGAAAAAAAAACTAAAAACTAATAAAAAAACTAAAAAATCTAAAAATCTAAATAAACTAAAAAAGAAAAAAAAAGGAAAAAAATAAAGGAGAAAAACAAAACTAAAAAACGAATGTATATACAGACCGGTACACCGGGATACAAATGACGACCGGGACACAGGGAATATAAATGACGACCGGGACACAGGGACACAACTACAACGGGGACACCGGGGGAAACAGGGGGATATAAATGACGACCGGGACAAAAAAACTAAAAAGAAAAAAAAACTAAAAACTAATAAAAAAACTAAAAAATCTAAAAATCTAAATAAGCTAAAAAAGAAAAAAAAAGGAAAAAAATAAAGGAGAAAAAATAAACTAAAAAACGAATGTATATACAGACCGGGACACCGGGATATTATATGTTGCATGTTCAAGAGTCGGTAAACCTGACAATCTATTTATATGCAAAGACAATGGGACAGCAAAGAATGTTGTATATTCGCAAGTTTTACGTAGTTAAAACCATATATATATATCTATCTATATTCACAGGTGGGACATAGGGACACAACTACAATGGCGCGTAACTATTATGGCGCGTAACGACTTACGCGCGCGGGGGGGCTTGGGGGGGGCGCGAAGCGCCCCCACCAACTAGGTGTTGGGGTGGCGCGAAGCGCCACCCCAACAGCTAGTATATATATATATATATACTAGCTGTTGGGGTGGCGCTTCGCGCCACCCCAACACCTAGTTGGTGGGGGCGCTTCGCGCCCCCCCCAAGCCCCCCCGCGCGCGTAAGTCGTTACGCGCCATAATAGTTACGCGCCATTGTAGTTGTGTCCCTATGTCCCACCTGTGAATATAGATAGATATATATATATATGGTTTTAACTACGTAAAACTTGCGAATATACAACATTCTTTGCTGTCCCATTGTCTTTGCATATAAATAGATTGTCAGGTTTACCGACTCTTGAACATGCAACATATAATGGTCCATGGGAAAACAATCTGTATTCAGATCTATACCTCATGATTCTAATGATTGCCCTTGAGCTTTGTTGATGGTGATTGCTAATCGACCATTCCCTGTCCCGGTGTCCCGGTCGTCATTTACATCCCCCTGTTTCCTCCGGTGTCCCCGTTGTAGTTGTGTCCCTGTGTCCCGGTCGTCATTTATATTCCCTGTGTCCCGGTCGTCATTTGTATCCCGGTGTCCCGGTCTGTATATACATTCGTTTTTTAGTTTTGTTATTTTTTTTATTAGTTTTTAGTTTTTTTTGTAGTTTTTGCCTTTTTTTTAGTTTTTTTAGTTTTTTAGCTTTTTCATTAGTTTTTAGTTTTTTTTGTAGTTTTTGCCTTTTTTTAGTTTGACAACTTATTTTTATATATATAGATAGTTTTTTTTTTTACTTATGTCCTGGTCGTCATTTATACTCCCTGTGTCCCTGTGCTTTGTTGATTGCTAATCGAACATTCCTTTTGTCCTGGTCGCTTTCTCTTTGAGTGTCGTCATTTATTAGTTTTTTCCTTTTTTTTTTTAGTTTTTTATTGGTTTTTACCTTTATTTTAGCTTATTTTTCAGTTTTTTCCTTTTTTTTAGTTTTTTTTTTATTTTTTATTTTTTTTAGTTTTTTACCTTTTTTTAGTTTTTTTTTAGTTTTTTTAGTTTTTTAGCTTTTTTACTTTTTTTATTAGTTTTTAGTTTTTTTTGTAGTTTTTGCCTTTTTTTAGTTTTTTCAGTTTTTTTTTTAGTTTTTTATTGGTTTTTACCTTTATAGTTTTTTTAGTTTTTTAGCTTTTTTATTTTTTTTATTAGTTTTTAGTTTTTTTTGTAGTTTTTGCCTTTTTTTAGTTTTTTCAGTTTTGACGTCACCTGATCCAGTTTTTTCAGGTGACGTCACCTGACACATCCATCCATCCATCCACAGACAACTTATTTTTATATATATATAGATATACTAGCTGTTGGGGTGGCGCTTCGCGCCACCCCAACACCTAGTTGGTGGGGCGCTTCGCGCCCCCCCAAGCCCCCCCGCGCGCGTAAGTCGTTACGCGCCATATTAGTTACGCGCCATTGTAGTTGTGTCCCTGTGTCCCACCTGTGAATATAGATAGATTTATATATGTGTTTCAAACTACGTAAAAATTGCGAATATACAACATTTTTGGCTTTCCCACTATTTGAAGCTTTCCGTTTCCAATTGCCAGCAATTGATCTGAAAATGTTTGACCAGAATCATCGTTTTGCAATCGGACACGCAAATTTGTAGTTAATTTTAATATTTTTACGTGTGCCCATAAATTAGAATTTTTCAGGCAAGCATTCATTTCGTCTGCAGGAGTTAAACTACGTAAAAATTGCGAATATACAACATTCTTGGCTTTCCCATTGTCTGTGCATATACAAAGCTGTATGCACTAATAATGACGTCATGTGCAAACGCTCTTTTTACAAACAAACAAACATGCATACACACAACTCGTTTTTATATAGATAGATAGATAGATGGATACAATACAAATTAACTGCGTAAAACTTGCGAATATACAACATTCTTCGCTGTCCAATTGTCGCTGCATATAAATAGATTGTCAGGTTTACCGACCCTCGAACATGCAACGTACAATTGTCCATGGGAAAAACAATCAGTATTAAGATCTATACCACATTTTTCTAATGATTGACCTTGAGCTTTGTTAATGGTGATTGCAAATGCTAATCGAATTGGGAATTGCAATCTTTTAAATTGAAAAGGCAGATCCGTTGGAATCATGGGAATGCGAGGAATAAGAACAGCCTTACCCTCAAAATGCCCTGTCAAGATTGTCGCCTTTATTAGGCTTTCCATTGTTTTTTTTACGGCAAGTCGCGTGCCATTGCAAAGCTTTGGTGGGTCGCCTATTTTTAGTTGTAGCACGTGTGGTGGAAACCCTGAAAGATATATGGAATTTAAAAATTCAAATGGATAATTAACCGCTTCATTTGGTTCCAAAACTGTGTCGACTGACTTGCAAAGGACTCCCTGGTCTCGAATCTTGGTCAAAACAATATTGTTGATTTCGTGGACGTCTATATTTTTGGGTGCGAGAATCGCTCTTTCACTTAGCCATTTATTATTTTTATAATTTTTTAGAATATTCGGAAATATTTTTTCAATCAATTCATTTTTGGACGTCACTAAACTACAGAAATCAGCAGGTAGTTGTATACGTCCTGAAATTGAGTCTATCGTATCATAAATGTCTTTTTGTTCCGACGTTAACTTGTAAATGTTATTTTGTACATACGACAATAGATCACTCGTACTGTAACTTTGTTCACGATCCAATTCTACACATGTCGAAACAGCAGCGATACGGTTAGGTGAAGGCATTCCCAAATCCTGAAGAGGTTTGTTTGCCATACGTACGCACAAATCTTCTATAATAACTAAAAGCCATTTATTATTTTTATAATTTTTTAGAATATTCGGAAATACTTTTTCAATCAATTCATTTTTGGACGTCACTAAACTACAGAAATCAGCAGGTAGTTGTATACGTCCTGAAATTGAGTCTATCGTATCATAAATGTCTTTTTGTTCCGACGTTAACTTGTAAATGTTATTTTGTACATACGACAATAGATCAATCGTACTGTAACTTTGTTCACGATCCAATTCTACACATGTCGAAACAGCAGCGATACGGTTAGGTGAAGGCATTCCCAAATCCTGAAGAGGTTTGTTTGCCATACGTACGCACAAATCTTCTATAATAACTAAAGTGTCGTTATAAATTTCTGATGTAAAATCAAAAGTCATTTCTGACGTCTCTAACTGTTTTCGATGGAGTATATCTTCGGACATTTTTGACTTATATTTTTCCCATAACTCTGTAGGAGCTGATGGAGAGCAAGTGTACGAATTTGACTTGGGGTTGACGTTTCGCACGCGTCATTGATGCAGTTATCCCAGTGTTGGTCATTCTCCAATAAATTCAGAGCTTGGCATGCACTACGGTAAGTGTCATGTATAGTACCGTTTACAGTTCTCAAATACTCAAAGGATGTCGGACCGGGTACATTCACCAAAAGCAGGCGTAGAAAGAAGCATTCATGTTGATTGGGGTGAACGGTGTAGAGTCTTCCTATCGTGGTATCTTTGAAGATGGTAGGTTGGCCGTAAACCCACTGGTTATCTACTTCGATGGTGGTACCGTTGCCATTGTAGGTTTTTCAGTCATTTTACAATTAGAAATTTCTCTTTCAACGGTCTTCTTACAATTAAAAATTTGTCTTTGAACGATATTCTTAAATACCTGTGTCCTGGTCGTCATTTATATTCCCTGTGTCCCGGTCGTCATTTGTGTCCCGGTATCCCAGTCTGTAATTTCTCTTTTTTCTTTTTTCAGTTTTCTTTTTCTTCTTTATTTTTCAGCTTCACTATGAAATACATATCGCCAAACATTTGTTTTTTTAACTAAAATCTGGTAGTCATTGATGACCTTTTCCAAGTCAAAAACCCAAACCCAATCATCATCGCTATCATTTTCAGTTTTAATATGTTTTGACTCTCGCTGTCCAGGTGGATCTTCATCTAACTGCGCGGTTTTGCGTTCTTTAGCCTCAAGCCTGTTTCCTTGCTGTTCTTTTGATTCCTCGGCACGCTTTCTTTTCTGACTTTCTCTATCAGCAGCAAGTTTTTTGGCATAGACTCTTTGAGCATCTTCATCAGTCATTGTAAACTTAAACATTAATAGAATTCTACGCGAACATATGTCTTATATAACTTGAATGACGTCACCTTCAAAGCAAAAATGATGGCAACTAATTTCATGACGTCAGCCGAAACATGACGTCACCTGATCCACAGATCCACAGATCCACAGACAACTTATTTTTATATATATAGATATATATATATATATATATATATATATATACATATATATATATATATATATATATATATATATATATATATATATATATATGACGAACATACGCAATAGCATCTTGAGCATATTCATGCATATGACGGGGACTCCCAGCATATGACGAAGGTAAAATTGTTAATCTTCCAACGTTTGTGGTATTACCGTCATTTATAACTGCATCTCGCAAATGAATGTATTGTTAAGAGCGGAGCTTGGTCTGATTCAGGCGGATATATAGCAAACATTCTGATTCAATTTCAGCATACATATCAACGACAAATTGGTGAAACAATTGACGGCATTTTAAAATATAATTTTCTTCATCCTGCCGAATCATTAGTCTATAGGAATAATAAAGCATTGCACTGCATTTCTTATTCATTTCTTTGTTAGTGGATGGATTCATCAATTTAATATTAAAGTGATAGCCGTCGGCTCCATCCCAAAAAAATGATAGAATATTGTAGGGCATCGTAGCATCGATGAGTTTCAGCAATTCTTAACAACTGAGCGTTTCGCTTATGAAGAATAATATCTCGAGGTAAAAACTGATCACCGACCATAACGATCGCCACTTCGTCGATAGTTGGAGCATTGTATCTACGCAAATGTTGGCCAGGAGGCGTTTTGTCAGCGGAAATAACAACTTTATGCGTATCAGTAGGCATCAAATCGATGGCTGTTTTGAACAGACGCACTAAATTATTATTTTCGTGGAAAAGATGTTGCAATTGGGAAACGATTGTCCTTTCAACGCTGGGAGAAATTTCGCAACGTGCATTCAATTCAGAATTTCTATCACTGATGAAGTACAATTGTAAAAATTTATGATTCTCGCCAAATCGGGACAATGTCTAAAATTTGTCCCTATTGCAAGGCCTTGAAATTCTTTTGAATTTCAAGGCCTCTTTTTGGGTTTGGCCACTTTTGCTAGTTGGTGTACCTATTATTTGTTTCCGGTGTATTCGATGGTTAAACCAATTTGGTTCCAGTGGTAAGACATGTAGGGGACTTGCAAGTAATAGTAATAGTCGGCTGTTGGGCTACAATCATCTTCAGCGATGAGGAGTTTCCAACTTTTGCTAGTTGGTGTACCCATTTATTTGTTTCCGGTGAACTTGATGTCTATCACGGGAGAGGGACTTGGAAGTAAGGATCTGTTCACTTTGGGCTAGAAATTTGTGCCAATTGGTGCACATTGTATTCGATCTCTTTAAACCTGACAGAATTAAGCGTTTACGCAACGGGTACAAACAATAACGTAAAACAATAAGATAGTTGCGTAATAATTAGTGTCACCTATGGTATATTAGTCCTGAAAAGTTACGGTTAGCTTTATGATACCAACTAGATTATATAAGATATAATCCAAGTTTTCATCCGTCAAGATGTCTACGATTGAAAAGGATAAAGTTCAACTGGCTGCAAACTCAATTTAGTCCCTTCTTCCGATATTATTTTGTAGTTGTTGTTTTTTCAACGCTGAGGAATAGCCTTTGGTCGTGTGATAACTGATTGCGTTCTTGTTTGAACATACCATTTTAAAAACTTCGATAGGCTGACAACTTCATCATTTAACCGATAGTGAAGAAACAAGCACAAACGAGAATTTAAAACAATGAGATAGTTTCGTAATAATTAATAAAATGTCATCTACGGTATTTGGATCCTGAAAAGTTAGGGATAGCTTTATAATACCAACTAGATTATATAAGATATTTTTCCGAGTTTTCATCCGTCATGATGTCTACGATTGAAAAGGATAAATTTCAACTGGCTGCAAAGTCAATTTAGTCCCTTCTTTCGATAATATTTTGTCGTTGTTTTTTCAACGCTGAGGAATAGCCCTTCATCATGTGATTACTGATCGATAGCGAAGAAACAAAACCAAAGTGTTGCTCTCGCAACACTTAAGTCGGCGAAGCTGGACAAAGGTTGCCACAACACTTCACGTTACCCGGGAAACGTAGGTCTAGTATTCATTGTTATCAACATTTGTTAATGGAGTCCAGTTGAGAAGGAGAATACTTGCCGACGGGCCACTGAAATAATTACGACAATCAAATCTTTCATTTTATTTTATGTTCATTACGTACATTACTTTTCAATTTATCTTTGCAGGTTTATTATATAAAATGGAAACGTCTGATTTCAACCTGTTCATATAGAAGAACAAAAGCTAAGAGCTCATATGTCACTTGTGATGAGGCAAGAAGAGCAAAGAGCCAAGAGATCATATTGTATGAGCTCTAACAAAATTCTATGAATCAATAGATTAATTGAAAAGGTAAATAAGAGGTTTAATGCCGATCAGGATTTAAAATAAGAGCTCTGAGTCACGATGTCCTTCTAAATTTCAAAATTCATTAAGATCCGATCACCCACCCGTAAGTTATAAATACCTAATTTTTTCTAATTTTTCCTCTCCCTTTAGCCTCCCAGATGGTCGAATCTGGGAAAACGACTTTATCAAGTCAATTTGTGCAGGTCCCTGACACGCCTACTGATTTTCATCGTCGTAGCACGTCCAGAAGCACCTGACTCGCCAAATCACTGAACCCCTCCCCCCACCTCCACCAAAGAGAGCGAATCCAGTACGGTTTTTCAATCACGTATCAATGACATTTGCCTATTCTATCCACCAAGCTTCATCCCGATTCCTCCACTCCAAGTGTTTTCCAAGATTTCCCCCTCCAACTCCCCCCAATGTCAAGGATCTGGTCGGAATTTGAAATAAGAGCTCTGAGACATGAATTCCTTCTAAATATCAAATTTAACTAAGATCCGATCACCTATTCATAAGATAAAAATACCCCAATTTTCCCGTTTTCCAAGAATTCCGGTTTCCCCCTCTAACTCCCCCCAGTGTCACAGGATCTCGTCGGAATTTAAAATTAAAGCTTAAGCACTAGATCCTTCTAAATATCAAATTTCATTAAGATCTGGTCACCCTTTCGTAAGTTACAAATACCTCAATTTACAGAATTGGCGATTGCTATATGTCATTTGGTTAATACTAAGTGCCATAAAAACAAGTTTTTTTGACGGAAAGTAAGGAGCGACATTAAAACTTGAAACGAACAGAAATTACTTCGGATATGAAAGGGGATGCTTCCTCATCAACGCCCGCTCTTTACGCTAAAGTTTGACTCTTTCTCTTAGCTCTACTTAAAACAGTAAAAAACTTTAGCGTAAAGAGTGGGGCGTTGATCAGGAAGCATCCCCTTTCATATACGAAGTAATTTCTGTTCTTTTTAAGTTTTACTGTCGCTCCTTACTTTCCGTCAAAAAAAACTTGTTTTTATGACACTTGGTATTAAGCAAGTGACATATAGCAATCTTTTTTCCCAACTTGACCATCTGGGGGTAGTGAGGGGCCGGTTAATTCGGAAAAAAATAGAAAAATTGAAGTATTTTTTTTACTTTTTAACGTCAAATTTTTTTTTGACGGAAAGTAAGGAGCGACATTAAAACTTAAAACGAACAGAAATTACTTCTGTATTCAGCATTCTAAGTCTTCTTGCCCTTTATCTGAAGCTGAACTCGATCCCGAGTGTATCTTTAAATATTGCAGAGGAAGTGGTTTTAAAACTCGGCTGCAGGTAACTTTTGTTTGGTGCTCATATACTTGAATTGACTCATTAATATACTTTTGGGGAACTCTAAGCAAAATCTTTGCCTAAGATGCGATTTCTAAGGGTTCCAAAGTGATTGGACAGCCATAATCAAATGTGCCCGCATTTTTTACGAAACATTTTACGTTTACAATAAGTAGTTTGTGTCATTTGATGCAATTTTTTGGTTCTGTAGGGGTAATGTTGACCCTGGAGGTATACTTGTTAAACCTCCATTACTCTGAGAAAAATAGAAATTTCAAAATTGTGATGTGGATCCATTTGAGGAAAAATGACGACAGAGAGCATATTTGACACACAGTTTTTAACCATGCAATAAGATGGCCCAGCTTCTGGTGTTGTGTTGTCAATTTCTTCCCTAATTTTTTGGCATTAAACTTAACCGAAAGTATTTGGTGAAGTCCTATTCTGCCAATTTTCCATTTCTGTGAAAACTTCAAATTTCTCTTTTTTAAAACAAATATGTTTTTCATTATTCTTAAAACAGATATAAATTTGATTGCTGATGGTAGAGAAATAGTCAATAAAAAAGATTTAAAAATGAATAACAACCCTTGAAATGTTTTTTTGCACCGTTAATTATTCTCCCAGGAGTGTGTTCATGACGTCATTCCAGCAGAATACCCAAATACAGGATTAATTATGGCGTCAATCGAGCAAATCGGACATCTTAATTTACCATGACGTCATCCAGTGAATAAAAGTAGCTGCACTGATGGAATTGGTTCAGTATTAGTTAGTTAATAGAACAATGCTCTCATTTGTTAAATTTGCTATTTTTGTAGTATGTGCAGGATTATTATACTGGATGATTAAATGGTGGACGGCTAAAGAAGAGCCTTTTTTTAGTACTGGTAGCTTAGCCAATTCAAAAAAAGAAAAACGTAAAGGTTTATCAGAAACTTGTGCTGATAAGGAAGGGCTTGGTGTAGATAATTTGATACTGGAAAAATCACCTATAAGAGAGGCCGAAGAATCTAAAAAACAATCTGCTTCTACCGAGGCAAATATCAAAAAAGAAGAAGAGCGTAAGACGGAGGTGGGGAACTTAGGCATCTCTGAAGCAGTTACTGAAGTGAGCAGTTCTGTAAAAGCTGAGTTGACCAGCGATAATAAATTAGCAAACGATTATGCGGTGGGCGTAGGAATGAAATCAGTTGAAGAAGATTCATTTAATACAACAGAAAATATTAGCCTTGCTACTGAAAAATCAGAGCGAAAAATTTTCAAGATTGAAGATAAGGAGACAGAAAAAATATTATCTGTCAGCTTAATAGAAACTGTAATAACTACAGGAGAGGCAAAAAAATCCGATGAAAAATTGGTGTCAACATATGCAACAATTGAAGGAATGGAGATAGTAAGAATGGCAGATGAATTAAAGGGATGTATCAGTACCCTAAAGATAACTACTGAAGTTAGTGATTCAGTTGAAGCTGACCTTACTCCTTTTGACAAACTAGTGAAGGATGATAAGAAAACAACAGAGGACTTTGCTAAATCAAAATATACAAGTGCCATTTTTGTTGAAGATTTAGACGTGGCAATGCTGCAACAAGAAAATATGAAGAAAGAAGGACCAATTTTTGACAAATTAGAACAAGAAGAAATGCATACCAAGAAGAAGAAGAAGAAGAAGAAGAAGAAGAAGAAGAAGTTTGTTCAAAGTGGAATTACAATGACGATTAATTTCGACCTTCAAAGGATCGCTAGCTATGGATACAAGCAGGATACGACGACGGACATCGATGACGGACATCGTAAAGTGAATGGAGGGGTAAAAGGATTACAAAACTGTGATAGGCTTTCATGCTGTGCAAACTCAACTATTCAATGTCTCTTTAGCATACATAAGAATCTTTTCAACGTTCTTTCCCAATTACGAGGCCCTATTTCCAATGAAATAAAACGACTTGCATTTTCATCCCTTGAGAAAACAGAATCAACAAAACAGCTTATAAAATTACTTCCGTCTAGGTATGGCTTTTCAAATTCATTCTATCAGTGCATGGCTGAATTTTGGGACACTTTGTTTGATTGTGTTGATAATGAAAACATCCCGAACTATGCCAACCGATTGTCATATCAAAGTCCACTTAGTGAAATTTTTCATTTTGAAAACCGAAAATATTTGATATGTGACATCTGCCGATGGAGCGAAATTGAAGATCATCAGATGTGTGGAAAACTTCTTTACTTAGCAGTTCCAGAATCATATAAGGATTGTATTCCTTTCAATAGAGTTCTTAATCCTTGTGCAGTTGACAGAAATTGCCCAAATGGACATGAGCTGACTTCTCGCATAGTATTTACCCAAACTAGTCCCTTTCTTGCTGTGGCTTTGAATAGAAATTTACCCGGTTTCAACATTGGAAATTTATCCTGTATTGTAAATATTGATTTTGATAAAATCAATTTGGAACCTGCAAAGGATAACAGTGCTAAAGATAGCTGTTACCATGACCTCTTGTTATCATCAGTCAATTATAAAGCTGTTGCTATTGGAGTACGCAACCGTTGGTTCAAACATGCTCATTATTTAGTATATCGAAGGACACCTGAATGTGGCTGGTATAAATGGGACGATTCGAAAGTGACAGAGGTTGATATGAACGATTTAAATTGTGAGGATAAATATTATTTACAGCAAATGAATTTTCTTGTCCTTGAGAAGTGTTAAAGGTTTTGAAAAGCCCTATAAACCAATTCCTCTTCTGGATGACACCTGTGGATTCATGACCAACTGGTGCAAGAGCACCCAGCCAGTTGGGACGAAAAGACGCAAAGAAAATAGAGAACTATGTAAGCTAAAGTGTATTCTGGTCGAATCAAACAGAACAGTTGAAAAAGAGGTTTGTGTATTTTGTCAGAGATTCAATTAAAAGCCCTTCAAACCGAAGTAAACGATATGCAAACGACTGCTTATTCTATGGTCATAATGTCATCCTCTATGTCAATTTGTCATACTAAAAACTTTAGTCGATAAGCTATTGAATTATGTGCTTTCCCTACCACTTTGGGGCATAACTGACATTTATGCCAGATTGGAAGGTCTAATCAACCACGCCGCCTTGATAATTTGAACTTCTTGGCGTGCACGGCGTTGCCGGTGATTTTCTCAGAGAATATTTTTGGACCAAAATGAATAAATCCAAAAACCTAATCTGGAACGGTGTGTTGAACTATCTGCTCTGGTCAGTGCGTGGTGGTATACCGAAGGATGAAATAGTGAAAACGTGCACCGACTTCTTCAAAAGAGAATCTATTAAGGAAGCAACGATTCTCATCTTTTCTATCATTCATAAAAATGTACGCCCTTCAATGCTGTCATGGAATCTTAATAAAATCACACCATGATATTCAGCGTATCCGAGAACCTTACTGTACAGCTTTCAAGCTCCGATCTGCAAAAATGTGAAATTTTGTATTTTTTCCTAGAAGAAATATCACGGATTTGTGTTTTATTTGTTTGTTTTTTTCCCCGGGAGGATCGTATCAACCCAGCGATCCAAGAATATCACGAGAGGGCTCATTCAAACGCAAATTAAAAGTTTTAGTGTCCTTTTTAAGTGACCAAAAAAATTAGAGGTCACCTAGGTTCACTTCCTCGCTCAATTTTTTCCCAAAGTCACCGGATAAGAAATTGAGATATCCATTTAGTCCAGCATAATCAAAAAATCTAATAAATATTTCTTTGAGGAAGACTTGATCTGATTGTTAAAAAAAACAATCAGAAATTAAATAAAAAACTAATTGTTTCAACTGAAGGTAATGAACAACATTAAAACTTAAAACGAATGGAAATCATTACGTATATTTGTGGTTTTGTCCCCTCTTCAATACCTTGTTATTTAGGCTAAAGTATTTTATCAATTTCAAAAGAGATATTTATTCTAATTAAACGGTCTTTGTGATTCAGGGGTCATTTTTGAAGAATTGAAAAAAAAATTCAAACTTTAGCGTAAAGAGCGAGATATCGACGAGGGGGCTAACCCCCCTCATATTAAGTATATGAGGAGTTTGTTCCCTCGTCAATATCTCGCTCTTTACGCTAAAGCTCAATTTTTTTTTAATAATGGCTGATATAAACAATAATTTGTTTGTTTTATTCTTCGGCCAGACTTGAGCATTTAATTTTATCTGCAACAGCTTAATGCGTGGTAATAAACTTAATGCGAATAGAAAATATTACATATTTGAGGGGGTTTGCCTTTCCTCAATAGCCTGCTCTTACGCGGAAGTTTTAACTTTTAAAACAGGTTATTATTCTAATTAAACTGTCTTGGTGATTCAGCGGTCATTCTTAAGGAATTGGAAGAAAATTCGAACTTTCTCGTAATGAGCAAGGTATTGACGAGTGGTTGAGCCCCATCATATACGTAATATAAATATAAGAAATATAAAGCTTCGTTATGTAAGTTAATTCGTAAGTTATGTATATTTATTACTAATAAAACACTTTCGTAAATAAAATTAAAAGTTCTAGTTAGCTTTTAGCAACCAAAAAAATTGGACGGCAACTAGACCCCCTTCTCCACCCTTTTTTTCTGAAATCGTCCAAAAACAGTAGAATTAGTATGTGAATTTTTTTAATTGTTCATGCAAGATGAACCAAAATCAAAACATGCATTAATTCAAAAACCTTTAGAAATTAAATACAACAAAACCCAGTTTATCTAACTGAAAGAAAGGAGCGACATTAAAACAAAACGAATAGAAATCATTCCTTATATGAAAGGGGCTGTCCCCCCACAACACCTCGCTCATTATGTTAAAGTTTGATGTTTTCTCACAACTCTGCCTTTTAAAACAATAAAAAAAATTTTAGAGTAAAGGGGGAGGCTTTGATGAGGGGACAGTCCGTTTCATATTCAGAATAATATGAAATACCCCCCTCGCCCACACGGAAAAGTCTTCCGTGGAAATTTTATCGTTCAAAAGTACACCCCCCCCCCCCCGCCAAACTCCCCTCTGACAGATGATAGACACTGCATATATGACGGAAATATCTAGTATTTTTGGTGAAAATTATCACTGTCTCTTAATAGGATTTAATCCCTATTTGAACTTTAATTTATTGCAAGGTGTATCCTTTTCCTTTTAAATTTCGTGGGTTGTTATTTTTAAGAACTGCTTGAATATTTTTCTTGTTGGCTAATATGGTCCACACATATCACAGTCATTTTAAAAATATGGCCCACAAGTATAGGTACTTTTGACAAATGCGTCTGCGCCTTGTCAATGCATTTGTATGGTGGTGCGTATGTGGTGTATGGTAAAGTTGAACTAGGTGTCGTCTAAACTTTGAGCCAACAATGTTGTGTAATCGTCTTTAATTGGATGAATGTAATCTCCTGACATCACTCAACTAATAAGAGGGGTTTACCGTTAGTGTAGACTAAGTTAAAAGGACTGTGGCACCATCAGTCTTTGTCAAAGCGTCACTGGTAGCCAATGAAAATTTATTTTTCACGAGTAAGACCAGGAATCTACCATTGGTTCGAATTTGAAACCGCTGATCTCAAATTTGAGATATATGGCGAAGATAACAATACTAAGGATTACTAGCTTACTTAATTTCTGAGGGTACTGAGGAACTGTGTCGTGTGGAACCAATCGACTTAGGGATTATTTTTGACGGCCATTTAAATCTGCCAGCTACATCTCCCCCAACGGTCCTCTGCCAGTCTCTTTCTCATCTCCTACCATGCGTCTGGAAGTCTCCCTATGGCTCAGTATCTTCCTTAAATTTTCACTAATATTTTTTCTTATGTCCTCTGTGAGGTTGTCTCGAGGATGTTGCTGGTTCGCAGATGAGGGCGTTTTGAAACGTCATACCTTTAGGGTGACGCAAGGTTTGGCTAAAGAGTTTGGGGCGACGTCTAGTGATGATAAGACTACTGGGGGTTGTACAATTATGCCTGGCAGCCAACGTTCACCACCGTGATTCTTTTATATCTGAACTCTCAAAAGCTAATGGTGTCCCTTTTTGACGAATTTTAATTGTCTATATTCTGCCCAATTAATCTTTTATATATATTTTCCTAAAGAAAAAATCTCTAATATGAATGATGTATTGTTATTTAGTCTTTTTGACTTGGCACTTATTGATTACGGCCTGGCATACCTATTGAGGGAAGATATCTCATTTAGGCTGAATTTTTACCATTAGTGATCATTCATTTCCTTCTCCTAAAACAAAAATTCCATTATAAATATTTGGTGTCATTCTGGGAAACACGTGAAATCTGGCTGTAAAATTTGAAAATCTCGCTTCCATTTTTTCTGTCTCGATGGACCTGCGCTTTTAACTAATGGCCATTAGAGGAACCAATTTGTGAGAGAAGGTGACCCCCCCCCAAGATTTAGAATAGTATTTAGATCTAGATTTGACTGGTGCTCCAATGTTAGATCACGAAACATACCTTTAACTTTATTTTTTGGTTATTAAAATATTGTCTTATTTAGTTTCAGCTATATTGGCGGAAATATCAGTCCCTCTCCAACCAACTGTTACAATAGCTACGAGAGTCATGAGGTTGGAAGCACTAATTTTGCTGACAGTGCAACTTCTCTGTTTGAAAATAAAAGTTTGACTTTAGATACAGTGATTCCTCATATCCCAGTGATGTCATTTAAGCCCCCTGGTTAGTACTTCTTGTAAATATATCCAAATATGCTCCATTTACATCGTTGTAATTTTTTATAAATACATATTTTTGTCAATACATTTTTCATCAGCTTCAATTAAGATCCTCTGACCACACAGTCAATTTCATCAGTCAATCGGTCAATAGGCTAGTTTGGTCTTCTCTTTTTTAGAACTGAGGATGGCTTGGCAGAGTTTCTAACCAAAATGTCGTCTTTTGTCCTTTTCGCTTTTCTTCTGTATACTTGCTGATATTATCCTCTTTATTTCAGTTATTATGTTTTCTTTTCTTGTTTGTCATACGTAAGTGCTTGTTGTTTTTCAAGCAAATAGATCAATGTAACGTGATTACATTTTTATTATATTTTTTTTTTGTTTCAGTAGAATTAAGCTTTAATCAAACGTAAAAATTTGATTTTACATTCCAATTAAGTTGTTATAATTTAAATTATAATGTAAGCGTAAAATTTTGTAATGATTAGTAGGGGCTGTGACACTTTTGAAGGGTCTCAAGGAAAAGGAAAATATGGCTTTAATATTATCTTTTTAATTATTGGTTTAGTTTTAATCCTATTTAATAATTTTAGTAGAATTATGTTTGATTTAAATGCTAAAATGTGTTTGAATATTCGAATTAAACTATAGGTAAAATTATAATTGTGATTACAATTTTATCATAAGAATTTAATTTTGTTGTTCATTAATCTACACATGGTAAGTGACTTCGCCATATTATTTCTGAGCAGTTAGTCAAATTAAAAATAAGAATCTCATGTGGCTCTCCTTATGGAACGACATCAAAAGACAGAATGTGACAAAAAAATTTTGCCAGCCCTTTGAATATGGTTGACCTGTGAAATTGACTAGAGCTGGTGACGACTCGAGCTGGTCAAGTAATAAGGCAATATTAACGTAACTATTTTGATTGGTAAATTAGCTTAGCATTAAGGGGCTTGATTTCGGTTCTTTATTTTTTTTAAATGACAAGAGATGCCAAACACTAGATGGTGTTGATTGTTATACAACCATACTTAACTCTTGTAGTTAGCTACAATCTTTCGGTGTACCTTAAATCTATCTGTTATATTAAAAGGAGTCAGAGTCTAGACTTGTATCTTGAAGAGATGGCAGATATATTTCATCGGAAGAATTTTATTCTTCAAGTGGAAAAAGAAAGAGAAAAATGGGCTCTGATATCAATGAAGTGTTTTTCTAACTATTTCCAGTGAGAAAAGAAGAAACAATTTTCCATTACAAATACAGGAAAATTAAATGGTATCATGTTACACTTGATCAGCGCTATCAATGAAAACCCATCAATGTTCAGAAATTCACAAGTGAAAAATCTTAAGGTCTCAATTAGTATTAAATAAAAATTAATTTAAAAAATGTTTTCCTTAAAATAATGTTTTCAAAGAAAAGTAAAGAGCTCCATTTAACCAAAAATGAGCAAATATAAAATTAAATAATCTACCAAGCATAAAACTGCCATAAAATGCCATCAACAAATAAATAAACTAATAAATAAATAAATATGAAAAAAGACGAAATTGCAATAAATAGCCGAGTCAAAGTCAAGAGGAGCAGAGATTAACATGAGTTAGGCTGATAACCCCCATGTATTCTTGAGATTAGGGTATGTTTTGCTGCTTACTGAAAAGAAAATGCATTTTAAATTTCGGCTTTTTTAACTTTAGTAAGTTGAAAACTATTACAACTTTAAGAAATATATATCAGTAAAGGTATAATAAACTGACAATGCACATTCACTTATTTTTTCAGCAAAGCAAAAATCATATTTATAATTTGCATATAGCCTTAATAGCACTAGTATTATAATAATTATGGTGGTAGAAGGAGAAGAAGAAGTAATATTAGTGTTGCATTGGCTGTAGTAGTAGTAGTACCATTAAAAGTAACAGTATTAATAACAGCAGTAGCATATACATGTTACATACTAGACATGTTCATGTCCCCAAGTTATGAGGAATTAGGGCCCCCGTGTCAAATCATGTAAAATACCGTCAAATCTATTATTTTTTATGGCACTTGGTATTAACCAAGTGACATATAGCAATCGCCAATTCTGTCTGTCTGTCGGTCCCGGTTTTGCTACTTTAGGCACTTCCAGGTAAGCTAGGACGATGAAATTTGGCAAGCGTATCAGGGACCAGACCATATTAAATTAGAAATAGTCATTTTCCTGATTTGACCATCTGGGGGTGGGGGCCCGGTTAATTCGGAAAAAAATAGAAAAAATGAAGTATTTTTAACTTATGAGCGGGTGATTGGATCTTAATGAAATTTGATGTTTGGAATTATATTGTGTCTCAGAGCTCTTATTTAAAATCCCGACCGGGTCTGATGACATTGGGGGGAGTTGGAGGGGGGAAACCGAAAATCTCGGAAAACACTTAGAGTGGAGGGATCGGGATGAAACTTGATAGGAAAAATAAGCGCAAGTCCCAGATACATGATTGACATAATCGAAACTGATTCGCTCTCTTTGGGATAGTTGGGGGGGGGGGGGTAATTCTTAAAAATTAGAAAAAATGAGGTATTTTCAACTTACGAACGGGTGATCGGATCTTAATGAAATTTGATGTTTAGAAGGATATCATGTCTTAGAGCTCTTATTTTAAATCTCGACCGGATCTAGTGATGGGGGCTGGGAGTTGGGAGGGGGAAACCTAAAACTTGGAAAACACTTAGAGTGGAGGGATCGGGATGAAACATGGTGGGAAAAATAAACACAAGTCCTAGATAGATGATTGACATAAACGGAACGGACCCGCTCTCTTTGGGTTAGTTGGGGGGGGGGTATTTCAGAAAAAAATGAGGTATTTTTAACTTATGAACGGGTGATCGGATCTCAATGAAATTTGATATTTAGAAGGATATCGTGGCTCAGAGCTCTTATTTTAAACCCTACCGGATCTGGTGACATTGGGGGCGGGGGAGTTGGGAGGGGGAAACCTAAAACTTGGAAAACACTTAGAGTGGAGGGATCGGGATGAAACTTGGTGGGGAAAAAACACGAGTCCTAGATACTTGATTGACATAACCAGAACGGATCCGCTCTCTTTGGGGTAGTTGGGGGGGGGTGTTAATTCTGAAAAATTAGAAAAAATGACGTATTTTTAACCTACGCACGGTTGATTGGATCTCCATGAAATTTGATATTTAGAAGGATATCGTGTCTCAAAGCTCTCATTTTAAATCCTGACCGGATCTGGTGACATTGGGGGAAGTTTGGGGTGGGGAAACCTAAAATGATGGAAAACGCTTAGATTGGAGGGATTGGGATGAAACTTGGTTGGAAAAATAAGCAGAAGTCTTGCATACGTGATTTACATAATTGGAACGGATCCGCTCAATTGCGGGGGGGGGGTAATTCTGAAAAATAAGAAAACATGACGTATTTTTAACTTACGAAGGAGTGGTCGGATCTTCGTGAAACTTCATATTTAGAAGGACCTCGTTACTCCGATATCTTATTTTAAATCTCAACCGGATCAAGCGTAATTGGGGGGGACCGGAAATCTTAGAAAATACTTAAAGCGGTGAGATCAGGATGAAACTGGATGGGAAGAATAGAAACCTGTCTAAGATACGTGACTGACATTCGGGGGAGTTGGAGGGGGAAACCGGAATTCTTGGAAAACCTGAAAATTGGGGTATTTATATCCTACGAATAGATGATCGGATCTTAATGAAATTTGATTTTTAGAAGGAATTCATGTCTTAGAGCTCTTATTTCAAATCCCGACCAGATCTTTTGACATTGGGGGGAGTTGGAGGGGGAAATCTTGGAAAAACACTTGGAGTGGAGGAATCGGAATGAAGCTTGGTGGATAGAATAAACAAATTTCCTTGATACGTGATTGACAGAATCGTACTGGATTCGCTCTCTTTGGGGGAGTTGGGGAGAGGGGTTCAGCGATTTGGTGAGTTCGGTGCTTCTGGACGTGCTAGGGCGATGAAAATTGGTAGACGTGTCAGGGATCTGCACAATTTGACTTGATAAAGTTGTTTTCCCGGATTCGACCATCCGGGGGGCAAAAGGGAGAGGAAAAATTAGAAAAAATTAGATATTTATAACTTACGAGTGGGTGATCGGATCTTAATGAATTTTGATATTTAGAAGGACTTTGTGACTCAGAGCTTCTATCTATAAATATAAAAATAAGAGGTTTGTCTGTGGGTCTGTCGAGTGACGTCATGTCATCATGTCGTCATGAAGTTAGTTGTCGTCATGTTTATTATAACGATGACGTCATTAAAAGTATTTAACAAAAATCATTCAAAGTCTAATTTTTAATTGTAAGAAGATCGTGGACAGAAAAATCTTTAATTGTAAAATGACTGAAGAACCTACAATGGCAACAGCCGAGAAAGCTACTCAAAGAGTCTATGCCAAATAACTTGCAGCTAATAGAGAAAGTAAGAAAAGAAAGCGTGCCGAGGAATCACAAGAACAGCAAGAAAATAGGCTTGCGACCAAAGAACGCAAAACCGCGCAGTTAGATGAAAATCCACCTGGACAGCGAGAGTCAAAACATATCAAAACTGAAAATGATAGCGATGATGATTGGGTTTGGGATTTTAACTTGGATAAGGTCATCAATCCTTACCAGATTTTAGTAAAAAAAAACAAAGGTTCCGCGATATGTATTTCATAGTGACGCTGAAAAATAAAGAAGAAAAAGAAAACTGAAAAAAGAATAAAGGTAAAAAACTAAAAAGAAAAAAACACTAAAAGAGAAATTACAGACCGGGACACAAATGACGACCGGGACAGAGGGAATATAAATGACGACCAGGACACTCAAAGAGAAATTACAGACTGGGATACCGGGACACAAATGACGACCGGGACACAGGGAATATAAATGACGACCAGGACACGGGTATTTAAGAATATTGTTCAAAGACAAATTTTTAATTGTAAGAAGATCGTTGAAAGAGAAATTTCTAATTGTAAAATGACTGAAGAACTTACAATGGCAACACCCGAGGAAGCTGCTCATAACGAATGTATTCAAGCCGAAGTAGCTGAGTTGGTAAAGCGTTATGTTTCAGGTTCTAGGTCCGAGAGGCTCCAGGTCTGAACCTTGGCTTTAGCATTAATACAAAAGAAGAAAAAAACTAAAAAAGGTAAAAACTAAAAAGAAAATACTAAAAAAGCTAAAAAACTAAAAAAAACGAAAAAAAAGGTAAAAAACTAAAAACAAAAAAAAGAAAAAAAGCTGAAAAAAAGATAAAAACTACAAAAAACTAAAAAGAAAAAAAACTAAAAACTAATAAAAAAACTAAAAAAAAACTAAAAACTGAAAAAGAAAAAAAACTAAAAAAAGGAAAAAAACTGAAAAATAAAGGAGAAAAAGAAAACTAAAAGCCGGGACACAGGGAATATAAATGACGACCGGGACACTCAAAGAGAAATTACAGACTGGGACACTGGGACATAAACAACGACCGGGAGATATAAATGACGTCCAGGACACTCAAAGATAAATTACAAACCGGGACACCGGGATACAAATGACGACCGGGACACAGGGAATATAAATGACGAACGGGACGCTCAAAGAGAAATTACAGACTGGGACACAAATGACGATCGGGATACTGGGAATATAAATGACGACCGGGACACAGGTATTTAAGAATATCGTTCAAAGACAAATTTTTAATTATAAGAAGACCGTTGAAAGAGAAATTTCGAATTCTAAAATGACTGAAGAAGCTACAATGGCAACACCCGAGGAAGCTGCTCAAAACGAATGTATTCAAGCCGAAGTAGCTGAGTTGGTAAAGCGTTATGTTTCAGGTTCTAGGTCCGAGAGGCTCCAGGTTTGAACCTTGGCTATAGCATTAATACAAAAGAAGAAAAAAACTAAAAAAGGTAAAAACTACAAAAAAACTAAAAAGAAAAAATATATATATATATTTATATATATATATCTATATATATAAAAATAAATTGTCTGTCTGTGGATCTGTCAGGTGACTACATGTTTCTGTGTCGACTGACGTCATGTTTTCGACTGACGAAATTACAGACCGGGACATCGGGACACAAATGACGACCGGGACACCGGCACATAGGGAATATAAATGACGACCGGGACACAAGGAATGTTCGATTAGCAATCACCATCAACAAAGCACCGGGACACAAATGACGACCGGGACACAGGGAGTATAAATGACGACCAGGACATAAGTAAAAAAAAATTAAAAACTAAAAAAAAGGTAAAAACTACAAAAAAACTAAAAAGAAAAAAAACTAAAAACTAATAAAAACTAAAAAAGCTAAAAAAAAACTAAAAAAGAAAATAAAATGAAAAAGGAAAAAAAATGAAAAATAAAGGAGAAAAACAAAACTAAAAAAAAGAAAAAAAAACTAAAAAAAGGTAAAAAACTAAAACCTAAAAAAGACCAATTCAAAAACGAATGTATATACAGACCGGGACACAAATGACGACCGGGACACCGGGACATGACGACCGGGACACAGGGACACAACTACAACAGGGGCGCCGGGGGGCTCAGGGGCATATATAAATGACGATGGCAACACATGGAATCGTCGATTAGCAATCACCATCAACAAAGCTCAAGGGCAATCATTAGAGTCATGAGGTATAGATCTGAATACGGATTGTTTTTCCATGGACCATTATATGTTGCATGTTCAAGAGTCGTTAAACCTGACATTCTATTTATATGCACAGACAATGGGACAGCAAAGAATGTTGTATATTCGCAAGTTTTACGTAGTTAAAAACATATATATATATATATATATATATATATATATATATATATATATATATATATATATATATATATATATATACTAGCTGTTGGGGTGGCGCTTCGCGCCACCCCAACACCTAGTTGGTGGGGGCGCTTCGCGCCCCCCCCAAGCCCCCCCCGCGCGCGTAAGTCGTTACGCGCCATAATAGTTACGCGCCATTGTAGTTGTGTCCCTATGTCCCACCTGTGAATATAGATAGATATATATATATGGTTTTAACTACGTAAAACTTGCGAATATACAACATTCTTTGCTGTCCCATTGTCTTTGCATATAAATAGATTGTCAGGTTTACCGACTCTTGAACATGCAACATATAATGGTCCATGGGAAAACAATCTGTATTCAGATCTATACCTCATGATTCTAATGATTGCCCTTGAGCTTTGTTGATGGTGATTGCTAATCGACCATTCCCTGTCCCGGTGTCCCGGTCGTCATTTACATCCCCCTGTTTCCCCCGGTGTCCCCGTTGTAGTTGTGTCCCTGTGTCCCGGTCGTCATTTATATTCCCTGTGTCCCGGGTCCCGGTCGTCATTTGTATCCCGGTGTCCCGGTCTGTATATACATTCGTTTTTTAGTTTTGTTTTTCTCCTTTATTTTTTTCCTTTTTTTTTCTTTTTTAGCTTATTTAGATTTTTAGATTTTTTAGTTTTTTTATTAGTTTTTAGTTTTTTTTTCTTTTTAGTTTTTTTGTCCCGGTCGTCATTTATATCCCCCTGTTTCCCCCGGTGTCCCCGTTGTAGTTGTGTCCCTGTGTCCCGGTCGTCATTTATATTCCCTGTGTCCCGGTCGTCATTTGTATCCCGGTGTACCGGAGTTGTGTCCCTGTGTCCCGGTCGTCATTTATATTCCCTGTGTCCCGGGTCCCGGTCGTCATTTGTATCCCGGTGTCCCGGTCTGTATATACATTCGTTTTTTAGTTTTGTTTTTCTCCTTTATTTTTTTCCTTTTTTTTTCTTTTTTAGCTTATTTAGATTTTTAGATTTTTTAGTTTTTTTATTAGTTTTTAGTTTTTTTTTCTTTTTAGTTTTTTTGTCCCGGTCGTCATTTATATCCCCCTGTTTCCCCCGGTGTCCCCGTTGTAGTTGTGTCCCTGTGTCCCGGTCGTCATTTATATTCCCTGTGTCCCGGTCGTCATTTGTATCCCGGTGTACCGGTCTGTATATACATTCGTTTTTTAGTTTTGTTTTTCTCCTTTATTTTTTTCCTTTTTTTTTCTTTTTTAGTTTATTTAGATTTTTAGATTTTTTAGTTTTTTTATTAGTTTTTAGTTTTTTTTTCTTTTTAGTTTTTTTGTAGTTTTTACCTTCTTTTTAGTTTTGTTAATTTTTTTTTTACTTGTGTCCTGGTCGTCATTTATACTCCCTGTGTCCCGGTGCTTTGTTGATTGCTAATCGAACATTCCTTTTGTCCTGGTCGCTTTCTCTTTGAGTGTCGTCATTTATTTTTTTCTTTTTTAGTTCTTTTAGTTTTTACCTTTTTTAGTTTTTTTTAGTTTTTAGTTTTTTTAGTTTTTTACCTTTTTTTAGTTTTTTTAGTTTTTTTAGTTTTTTAGCTTTTTTATTTTTTTTATTAGTTTTTAGTTTTTTTGTAGTTTTTGCCTTTTTTTTAGTTTTTTTAGTTTTTTAGCTTTTTTATTAGTTTTTAGTTTTTTTTGTAGTTTTTGCCTTTTTTTAGTTTTTTTAGTTTTTTAGCTTTTTTATTTTTTTTATTAGTTTTTAGTTTTTTTTGTAGTTTTTGCCTTTTTTTTCTCTTTGAGTGTCGTCATTTATTAGTTTTTTCCTTTTTTTTTTAGTTTTTTATTGGTTTTTACCTTTATTTTAGCTTATTTTTCAGTTTTTTCCTTTTTTTTTAGTTTTTTTTTATTTTTTATTTTTTTTAGTTTTTTACCTTTTTTTAGTTTTTTTAGTTTTTTAGCTTTTTTACTTTTTTATTAGTTTTTAGTTTTTTTTTGTAGTTTTTGCCTTTTTTTAGTTTTTTCAGTTTTTTTTTTAGTTTTTTATTGGTTTTTACCTTTATAGTTTTTTTAGTTTTTTAGCTTTTTTATTTTTTTTATTAGTTTTTAGTTTTTTTTGTAGTTTTTGCCTTTTTTTAGTTTTTTCAGTTTTGACGTCACCTGATCCAGTTTTTTCAGGTGACGTCACCTGATCCATCCATCCATCCATCCACAGACAGACAACTTATTTTTATATATATAGATATATATATATATATATATATATATATATATATATATATATATATATATATATATGTATATATATATATATATCTATATTCACAGGTGGGACATAGGGACACAACTACAATGGCGCGGTACTAATATGGCACGTAACGACTTACGCGCGCGGGGGGGCTTGGGGGGGCGCAAAGCGCCCCCACCAACTAGGTGTTTTTATTCTTCCCATCCATTTTCATCCTGATCTCACCGCTTTAAGTATTTTCTAAAATTTCCGGTCCCCCCAATTACGCTTGAGATTTAAAATATCTCAAGCGTCCTTCTAAATATGAAGTTTCATGAAGATCCGATCACTCCTTCGTAAGTTAAAAATACGTCATTTTTTCTTATTTTTCAGAATTACCCCCCCCCCCCCCCGGATTCGTTCCAATTATGTAGATCACGTATGTAAGACTTCTGCTTATTTTTCCCACCAAGTTTCATCCCGATCCCTCCAATCTAAGATTTATCCATGATTTTAGTTTCCCCCACCTCAAACGTCCCCCAACGTCACCAGATCCAGTCAAGATTTAAAATAAGAGCTTTGAGACACGATATCCTTCTAATATCAAATTTCATTGAGATCCAATAACCCGTTCGTAAGTTAAAAATACTTCATTTTTTCTAATTTTTCAGAATTAACCCCTCCCCCAACTACCCCTAAGAGAGCGGATCCGTTCCGGTTATGTCAATCATGTATCTAGCACTTGTGTTTATTTTTCCCACCAAGTTTCATTCCAATCCCTCGTGATTATTTTTTCCACCAAGTTTCATCCCGATCCCTCCACTATAAGTGTTTTTCAAGTTTTAGGTTTCCCACTCCCAACCCCCCCCCCCAATGTCACCAGATCTAGTCAGGTTTAAAATAAGAGCTCTGAGCCACGATATCCTTCTAAATATCAAATTTCATTGAGATCCCATCACCTGTTCGTAAGTTAAAAATACCTCATATTTTCTAATTTTTCAGAAATACCCCCCCCCCCCCCAACTATCCCAAAGAGAGCGGATCCGTTCCGTTTATGTCAATCATGTATCTAGCACTTGTGTTTATTTTTCCCACCAAGTTTCATCCCGATCCCTCCACTCTAAGTGTTTTCCAAGTTTTAGGGTTTCCCCCTCCCAACTCCCCCACCCCAATGTCACCAGATCCGGTCGGGATTTAGAATAAGAGCTCTAAGACACGATATCCTTCTAAACATCAAATTTCATTGAGATTCGATCACCCGTTCGTAAGTTAAAAATACCTCATTTTTTTCTAATTTTTCAGAATTACCCCCCCCCCCCCCCCAACTACCCCAAAGAGAGCGGATCCGTTCCGATTATGTCAATCATATATCTGGGACTTGTGCTTATTTTTCCCATCAGGTTTCATCCCGATCCCTCCACTCTAAGTGTTTTCCAAGATTTTAGGTTTCCCCCCTCCAACTCCACCCAATGTCATCAGATCCGGTCGGGATTTAAAGTAAGAGCTCAACAGAGATTTAAAATAAGAGCCCAATAGCTAGTCTATATATATAAAAATAGGTTGTCTGTCGGTCTGTCCAGATAAGGATTGAGCTGTATGTCGTCATGAAGTTAGTTGTCGTCATGTTTGTTATGACGATCCTTAGTATATGGGGTCATTAAAAGAATTTAAGAAAATAGTTCAAAGAAAAATTTTTAATTGTAAGAAGATCGTGGACAGAAAAATTTTTAATCGTAAAATGACTGAAGAACCTACAATGGCAACAGCCAAGGAAGCTGCTCAAAGAGTCTATGCCAAAAAACTTGCGGCTGATAGAGAAAGTAAGAAAAGAAAGCGTGCCGAGGAATCACAAGAACAGCAAGAAAACAGGCTTGCGGCTGATAGAGAAAGTAAGAAAAGAAAGCCTGCCGAGGAATCACAAGAACAGCAAGAAAACAGGCTTGCGGCTGATAGAGAAAGTAAGAAAAGAAAGCGTGCCGAGGAACCACAACAACAGTGTGAAAACAGGCTTGCGGCTGATAGAGAAGGTAAGAAAAGAAAGCGTGACAAGTCAGTCGACACAGTTTTGGAACCAAATGAGGCGGTTAATTATCCATCTGAATTTTTAAATTCCCTGGATCTTCCAGGGTTTCCACCACACGTGCTACAACTAAAAATAGGCGTACCAATAATATTGTTACGTGACATAAACCCTCCAGAGCTTTGCAATGGCACGCGACTTGCCGTAAAAAAAAAAAAAAACAATGGAAAACGTAATAGAGGCAACAATCTTGACAGGACCTTTTGAGGGTGAGGCTGTTCTTATTCCTCGCATTCCCATGATTTCAACGGATCTGCCTTTTCAACTTAAAAGATTGCAATTCCCAATTCGATAAGCATTTGCAATCACCATCAACAAAGCTCAAGGTCAACCATTAGAAAAATGTGGTGTAGATCTTAATACTGATTGTTTTTCCCATGGACAATTGTACGTTGCATGTTCGAGGGTCGGTAAACCTGACAATCTATTTATATGCAACGACAATTGGACAGCGAAGAATGTTGTATATTCACAAGTTTTACGCAGTTAATTTGTATTGTATCTATCTATCTATCTATATAAAAATGAGTTGTGTGTATGCATGTTTGTTTGTTTGTAAAAAGAGCGTTTGCATATGACGTCATTGTAAGTACATAAGGCTTTGTATATGCACAGACAATGGGAAAGCCAAGAATGTTGTATATTCAAAAGAGTATACACAGCAAATTATTTAGGTATCGTTTTTGACCCTACCATGAATTTTAAAACACATATTTCGTTGTTGAGACTAAAATTATCAAGAAATATAGGTCAGCTCCACTGACTAAAATTTTTATTCTCATATAAGGTTCTAAGAATCCTATATTTTTGTCTAATTGATGCACACCTCCAACATTGCTCAGATATATTTTGCTGACTTTTAAATCACATATTAAACCACTACAAACCCTGCAAAACAAAGCTATTCAAATTCTAGATAAGCTTTTACAACACCCGAAGAGTACAGATATCTACTCTGAAACACGTACTTCTTACCTGTTTCTAGACATAATGACTCTTACACAGAAATCGCATCTGCTATTATCTAGTTGGTATTTTTAAGATTCAACATGTACATAATTTCTTTTTTGACCAGAATTTACTGTTCAAACATCAAAATTCACTGATAACTAGATGTGTTAACCCGTACAAACTACCTCTGGTGAAAAATGAAAGATCCCGTTTCAACCTCCGGTATATGATCCCATCAATAGCCAACAAATATTCATTAAATAAATTTGTTGAGTTACCAAAATGATCTTTCAAGAGACGATTAAAAAGTTATATAATGGAATCTGCTTGCAATGGTTGGTAACAATTTTTTATTTTATATTTTATTTTGGCCTCACTCCACTTACTCCACCTGAAATACTCTCATTAAAAATATTTTTTTTTATTTTATTGATGAAATAGTGGTTCATTTTTTGTCTGTTCTGTATCAATAAGAATTGTTAAATTTTCTTTATATGTCTTGCCCAGTAGTCGAGCTTGTCTCTCCATTTGGGAAAGTTGAAGATTTTGATGAATATGAATTTTGAATAAATGAATCTGAATGTAAAGCACAAGATCCTTCTAAATATAAAATTTCATTAAGATCTGATAATCCTTTCGTAAGTTGAAAATACATCATTTTTTCTAATTTTTCCGAATTACTCCCCCCCCCACTCCCCCAAAGAGAGCGGATCCCGTCCATTTATACGAGTCAAGTATCTTGAACGTGTTCTTATTCTTCCCACCAAGCACTAGAAATCCCCCCAGCTCCCCCAAAGAGATCGGATCAGGTCCTATTATGTCAATCACGTATCTAGAACTTGTGCTTATTTTCCCCACTAAATTTAATCCTTATCTTTCCGCTTTAAGCGTTTTCCAAGATATCCGCCCTTCCCCAACTCCCCCAATGACACTGGATCCAGTCGGGATTTAAAATAAGAGATCTGAGATACGAGGTCCTTCTAAATATGAAATTTCATTAAGATCTGATCACTCCTTCGTAAGTCAAAAATACCTCATTTTTTTCTAATTTTTCAGAATCACTCCCCCCCCCCAACTCTCCCAAAGAGAGCAGATCCGTCTCAGTTATGTCAGTGACGTATCTAGGACTTGTGCTTATTTTTCCCACCAAGTTTCATCCGGATCCCTCCGCTCTAAGCGTTTTCCAAGATTTTAGGTCCCCCCCCAACTCCCTCCAATTTCACCGGATGTCAGGATTTAAAATAAGAGCTCTGAGACACAATATCAATCTAAATATCAAATTTCATTAAGATCTGATCACCCGTTCGTAAGTTAAAAATACCTCATTTTTTCTAATTTGTCCGAATTAACCGTTCCCCCACTCCCTCCCAGATGGTCGAATCGGGGAGACGACTATTTCTAAGTTAATTTGGTCTGGTTTCTAATACGCCTGCCAAATTTCATCATCCTAGCTTATCTGGAAGTGCCTAAACTAGTAAAACCGGGACAGATAGACCGACAGAATTTGCGATGGCTATATGCCACTTGGTAAATACCAAGTGCCATGGAAACATTACGATAACCCAGATTGCAGAAAAAAAAACTTATGAATGCAAATTCATTCATTCCTGAAAGTCTAAGCAATTACGGATCTATTAACGTTATAAAAAAGAAATACATTTAAAAGTGGCTTTATTTTCATTAAAGCTCAAATGACGTCCTAGACTTTCGAAGGTATAGGGAGTATTAGCCCTACTGGTGTTTTTGATGATTTTTGCTCCTTTGAGGTTTCACTGGGTTATTAATCCTCGTTTAGGGTTTTATTACCTTATTGGCTGTGATTTATGTTCATTTTACGCTGGAATTATTTTTACGAAACAGACAACAACGAAAAGATGCAAAAATAACTGCTGTAGGCTACCTATCTTTCGACGCCCCTCTTCTTTGTCCTACCGATCCTCCCCTCTCTAAACAATTTTCTCCGTTAGGAAAAAAATATCGGAAAGAGAATTCACAGATAATATCTTCAAGAACTTGCAATATCGTAGAAATAAAAAAAGAATAGTAGATCTTGCTTTATTTACTACCTTGCATTTGAATTACATTTTTGCGAGGAAAAAGAATTCAAAAACGATGTATCCAATTTTATTATAGGTTAGTTATTTTTCTGTTTGTGTAAGTACAAAAAAGTAACATATCGACGGCGCGACATTTTAAAACACATGGTTCTCAAAAGAAATTCTCCAAGGATTCTAATCGACCAGCACATACATTATGTCCGTACATTCTTATGTTAGCATGATCAACAGGGCAAGATTTACAAGTGGTTATTTAAGCTTTAGGATCAGCAAGTGCCAATCTTGCGCGTGCTTAGGTAAAATTGAACTTGCAAGAGTTGAAACTCACTTATGAAAGTAAATCAATTACAGTAAAGGCGGATAAAAACAAGTTCCCATACTTATTCTATTGGCGGAGCTTCATGATTAAGTTGTAAACTTTTCAGCTACAATAAGTTATACCTTTTATAGCTAAGATTATACTTAAACACGCATCATTACATTACAATTGTTCATGGCATTCACGGTTAGCTCTTGTGACAGAGAAAAAATTCTCCATAAACAGCAAAACTTTTATCAGAAGAAGAATGACCCATTGCATAGCATTTACAAATACTTATTTACAGCTTAAGATTTTTAAGTGTCATACTACCAATTCAATAGCTCCACAAGGTTTAAAATAATCGCACCAATCTATTAGTAACTAATAGTAACATATGAAGGTGAAATTTCTCACAAAAATAATAAACATTCAGTTTTGTTATATATTTCTGTAAGGTAAAATTGTGTCAGCAAAACATTAAATAATTTTGAATTGTAATAAGCGTTAAAAACATAATAAAATTCTTGTCTATTAAATCAATAGTTACATTTTTGATATTCAACCAGCAACTGTGCAAGGAATTCAAGTGAAACAACATTCAAAATATTCAACACATCTTGGTTTTGTAGAGTAGATCAAACTTCAGCAACAGATTCGTAGCTAATAGATTCCTGCTGCACTATTGAGTCCTCAACATATTCAAATCCCCACTCCTCCGGATTAATAACATTCTTTACTTCGCCTTCTTCGGTGCAATAAATGATCTGGGTATTACCATCATCAACACTGTTATATTCAATCTCCCCCTCTTCTTTAATCGACGGGTTGTAATAGTCTGGATCATGAATAACAGCGTGCTGGGCAAACTCTTCTTCATCGCGGAACATTGCGTCACAATGCGAGCACCCAATTCGAAGCATGTTCTTTATTTCTTTAGCAGCAGGATTACTCTTTGTCACAGGTAAGGATCCTGTTTGATGGAGTAGTTCATGAGCAATGCGGTCCTCAGCACGCTCAAAACACTTCCTACAGTAGATACATCGTTCTCTTCTAGCATGTACAAGACGATGTTTCTGTAGGTATCTATAGTTTAAAAACACTTTACCACAATCACAGACGTACTTAGTACCATCTTTAGTATGAAGAAGAAGATGATTTTCAAGCTGTGACTTGAGACGAAATTCTTCTCGACAAAACTCACAAGTAAACACTTTGCTTCCAGCATGAGATTGCTCGTGGCAAGTAAGCCTAATTTGATCTTTGAATTTTCTGTCGCACAGACTGCATTGGAAAGGATATTCTCCAGTGTGCTGCATTACATGATTCTCAAGAGATCTTTTACTAATGTAACCACGGCCACAGATGTCACAAGTGTAAATACTAAAAAATATATATGAGAAATCAGCAACAATAATGATAATAACATGCTTCACATACATAAAATTAGATGGGCTTCTTGTGAGGGATATTCGTATTGTGAAAATAACACTAGTATTGCTGCTATTAAAGACAACTCATCGTACAACCAAGCCACCCGAGGCTAACAGAAGCGGAGACTCCTCCACCCTACTCTGTTGACTTTCACTCTTAACCCCCCCCCCCCCCACCCACCCCAAGAAACTCCAACTTCCTTTAAAAAGAAAGATGTTTGTGGCATCTTTCTTTGATGTTTAAATGGTATTTAACAATATAAACTTAAGGTGTGTTAAGTCATTTTTCTATTTCAAGCAAAAGCAAAGGCTATTTTTCCTGAACAAAATATTATCTGTTACATTTTTCCATTTTTAATTCTTCGATTGTCAAAGAGAGGGAATTCAAACGGTTTTAGAAATCCTATCTTTAACACGCCATTTTAAAGTTACACTAGTAACATATACTTAAGGCGTACGCAATTTTCGAAACCTCTCTATTCTGTTCAGTTTTTCTAGCATATCAAAATAGCAATACTACCTTATATACAGGGAGTACTATTGTGAAACATATTTTATTTACTACTAGCTGTTGGGGTGGCGCTTCGCACCACCCCAACACCTAGTTGGTGGGGGCGCTTCGCACAAAACCCCAAACCCCCCCGCGGGCGTAAGTCGTTACGCGCCATATTAGTTACGCGCCATTGTAGTTGTGTCCCAATGTCCCACCTGTGAATATAGATATATATATATATATACTAGCTGTTGGGGTGGCGCTTCGCGCCACCCCAACACCTAGTTGGTGGGGGCGCTTCGCGCCCCCCCAAGCCCCCCCGCGCGCGTAAGTCGTTACGCGCCATATTAGTTACGCGCCATTGTAGTTGTGTCCCTATGTCCCACCTGTGAATATAGATAGATATATATATATATATATATATATATATATATATATATATATATATATATATATATATATATATATATATATATATATATATATATATATATATATATATATATATATATATATATATATATATATATATATATATATATATATATATATATATATATATATATATATATATATATATATATATATATATATATATATATGTTTTTAACTACGTAAAACTTGCGAATATACAACATTCTTTGCTGTCCCATTGTCTGTGCATATAAATAGATTGTCAGGTTTACCGACTCTTGAACATGCAACATATAATGGTCCATGGGAAAACAATCCGTATTCAGATCTATACCTCATGATTCTAATGATTGCCCTTGAGCTTTGTTGATGGTGATTGCTAATCGACCATTCCCTGAGTCGCCATCGTCATTTATATACCCCCCTGTGCACCCCGGCGTCCCCTTTGTAGTTATGTCCCTGTGTCCCGGTCGTCATTTATATTCCCTGTGTCCCGGTCGTCATTTGTGTCCCGGTGTTCCAGTCTGTGATTTCTCTTTGAGTGTCCCGGGCGTCATTTATATTCCTTGTGTCCCGGTGTCTCGGTCGTCATTTATATCCCCCTGTGCCCCCCGGCGTCCCCATTGTAGTTGTGTCCCTGTGTCCCGGTCGTCATTTGTATCCCGGTGTCCCGGTCTGTATATACATTCGTTTTTTAGTTTTGTTTTTCTCCTTTATTTTTTTCCTTTTTTCTTTTTTTTCTTTTTTAGTTTATTTAGATTTTTAGATTTTTTAGTTTTTTTATTAGTTTTTAGTTTTTTTGTAGTTTTTACCATTTTTTTAGTTTTTTTAGTTTTTTTTTTACTTATGTCCTGGTCGTCATTTATACTCCCTGTGTCCCGGTCGTCATTTGTGTCTCGGTGCTTTGTTGATTGCTAATTTGTATTATATTTATATTTATATTTTTTATATTTATTAATATTTTTTTAGTTTTCTTTTTCTCTTATTTTTCAGTTTTTTCCTTTTTTTTAGTTTTTTCTTTTTTAGTTTTTAGTTTTTTTTTGTTTTTTACCTTTTTTTAGTTTTTTTAGTTTTTTTAGTTTTTTAGCTTTTTTAGTTTTTTTATTAGTTTTTAGTTTTTTTTTAGTTTTTGCCTTTTTTTAGTTTTTTCAGTTTTTTTTTAGTTTTTAGTTTTTTACCTTTTTTTAGTTTTTTTTAGTTTTTTAGCTTTTTTAGTTTTTTTTCTTTTTAGTTTTTTTTGCAGTTTTTACCTTTTTTAGTTTTTTTTCTTCTTTTGTATTAGTGTGAAATAATTCAGACGTCATATGCGGACAAACACGACGTCACTTGACAGACAGACAGACAGACATAACCCACAAACAACTTATTTTTATATATATTTATTCATATTTTTTTAGTTTTCTTTTTCTCTTTTATTTTTCAGTTTTTTCCTTTTTTTTAGTTTTTTTCTTTTTTAGTTTTTTTTAGTTTTTTACCTTTTTTTAGTTTTTGTGAGGGATATTCGTATTGTGAAAATAACACTAGTATTGCTGCTATTAAAGACAACTCATCGTACAACCAAGCCACCCGAGGCTAACAGAAGCGGAGACTCCTCCACCCTACCCTGTTGACTTTCACTCTTAACCCCCCCCCCCAAGAAACTCCAACTTCCTTTAAAAAGAAAAATGTTTGTGGCATCTTTCTTTGATGTGTAAATGGTATTTAACAATCTAAACTTAATGTGTGTAAGTCATTTTTCTATTTCAAGCAAAAGCAAGGCTATTTTTCCTGAACAAAATATTATCTGTTACATTTTTCCATTTTTAATTCCATTTTAGATTGTCAAAGAGAGGGAATTCAAACGGTTTTAGAAGTCCTATCTTTAACACGCCATTTTAAAGTTACACTAATAACATTTACTTACGGCGTACGCAATTTTCGAAACCTCTCTATTCTGTTCAGTTTTTCTAGCATATCAAAATAGCAATACTACCTTATATACAGGGAGTACTATTGTGAACATATTTTATTTACTACTAGCTGTTGGGGTGGCGCTTCGCGCCACCCCAACACCTAGTTGGTGGGGGCGTCGTTACGCGCCATATTAGTTACGCGCCATTGTAGTTGTGTCCCTATGTCCCACCTGTGAATATATATATATATATATATATATATAGCTGTTGGGGTGGCGCTTCGCGCCACCCCAACACCTAGTTGGTGGGGGCGCTTCGCGCCCCCCCCAAGCCCCCCCGCGCGCGTAAGTCGTTACGCGCCATAATAGTTACGCGCCATTGTAGTTGTGTCCCTATGTCCCACCTGTGAATATAGATATATATATATATATATATACTAGCTGTTGGGGTGGCGCTTCGCGCCACCCCAACACCTAGTTGGTGGGGGCGCTTCGCGCCCCCCCCAAGCCCCCCCGCGCGCGTAAGTCGTTACGCGCCATAATAGTTACGCGCCATTGTAGTTGTGTCCCTATGTCCCACCTGTGAATATAGATAGATATATATATATATATGGTTTTAACTACGTAAAACTTGCGAATATACAACATTCTTTGCTGTCCCATTGTCTTTGCATATAAATAGATTGTCAGGTTTACCGACTCTTGAACATGCAACATATAATGGTCCCGTCATTTACATCCCCCTGTTTCCTCCGGTGTCCCCGTTGTAGTTGTGTCCCTGTGTCCCGGTCGTCATTTATATTCCCTGTGTCCCGGTCGTCATTTGTATCCCGGTGTCCCGGTCTGTATATACATTCGTTTTTTAGTTTTGTTTTTCTCCTTTATTTTTTTCCTTTTTTTTTCTTTTTTAGCTTATTTAGATTTTTAGATTTTTTAGTTTTTTTATTAGTTTTTAGTTTTTTTTTCTTTTTAGTTTTTTTGTCCCGGTCGTCATTTATATCCCCCTGTTTCCCCCGGTGTCCCCGTTGTAGTTGTGTCCCTGTGTCCGGGTCGTCATTTATATTCCCTGTGTCCCGGTCGTCATTTGTATCCCGGTGTACCGGTCTGTATATACATTCGTTTTTTAGTTTTGTTTTTCTCCTTTATTTTTTTCCTTTTTTTTTCTTTTTTAGTTTATTTAGATTTTTAGATTTTCGGTCTGTATATACATTCGTTTTTTAGTTTTGTTTTTCTCCTTTATTTTTTTCCTTTTTTTTTCTTTTTTAGTTTATTTAGATTTTTAGATTTTTTAGTTTTTTTATTAGTTTTTAGTTTTTTTTTCTTTTTAGTTTTTTTGTAGTTTTTACCTTCTTTTTAGTTTTGTTAATTTTTTTTTACTTATGTCCTGGTCGTCATTTATACTCCCTATGTCCCGGTGCTTTGTTGATTGCTAATCGAACATTCCTTTTGTCCTGGTCGCTTTCTCTTTGAGTGTCGTCATTTATTTTTTTCTTTTTTAGTTCTTTTAGTTTTTACCTTTTTTAGTTTTTTTTAGTTTTTTAGATGAAAATTTTTTTTAGTTTTTTCCTTTTTTTCTTTTTAGTTTTTATTGGTTTTTACCTTTATGTTAGCTTATTTTTCAGTTTTTTCCTTTTTTTTTAGTTTTTTTTTATTTTTTATTTTTTTTAGTTTTTTTTTATTTTTTATTTTTTTTAGTTTTTTACCTTTTTTTAGTTTTTTTAGTTTTTTTAGTTTTTTTAGTTTTTTAGCTTTTTTACTTTTTTTATTAGTTTTTAGTTTTTTTGTAGTTTCTGCCTTTTTTTAGTTTTTTCAGTTTTTTTTTAGTTTTTTATTGGTTTTTACCTTTATTTTAGCTTATTTTTCAGTTTTTTCCTTTTTTTTAGTTTTTTTTAATTTTTAGTTTTTTTAGTTTTTTACCTTTTTTTAGTTTTTTTAGTTTTTTAGCTTTTTTATTTTTTTTATTAGTTTTTAGTTTTTTTTGTAGTTTTTGCCTTTTTTTTAGTTTTTTTTAGTTTTTTAGCTTTTTTATTAGTTTTTAGTTTTTTTTGTAGTTTTTGCCTTTTTTTAGTTTGACAACTTATTTTTATATATATAGATAGTTTTTTTTTTTTACTTATGTCCTGGTCGTCATTTATACTCCCTGTGTCCCGGTGCTTTGTTGATTGCTAATCGAACATTCCTTTTGTCCTGGTCGCTTTCTCTTTGAGTGTCGTCATTTATTAGTTTTTTCCTTTTTTTCTTTTTAGTTTTTTATTGGTTTTTACCTTTATTTTAGCTTATTTTTCAGTTTTTTCCTTTTTTTTAGTTTTTTTTTATTTTTTATTTTTTTTAGTTTTTTACCTTTTTTTAGTTTTTTAGTTTTTTTAGTTTTTTAGCTTTTTTACTTTTTTTATTAGTTTTTAGTTTTTTTTTGTAGTTTTTGCCTTTTTTAGTTTTTTCAGTTTTTTTTTTAGTTTTTTATTGGTTTTTACCTTTATAGTTTTTTTAGTTTTTTAGCTTTTTTATTTTTTTTATTAGTTTTTAGTTTTTTTTGTAGTTTTTGCCTTTATAGTTTTTTTAGTTTTTTAGCTTTTTTATTTTTTTTATTAGTTTTTAGTTTTTTTTGTAGTTTTTGCCTTTTTTTAGTTTTTTCAGTTTTGACGTCACCTGATCCAGTTTTTTCAGGTGACGTCACCTGACACATCCATCCATCCATCCACAGACAACTTAGTTTTTTAGCTTTTTTACTTTTTTTATTAGTTTTTAGTTTTTTTTTTGTAGTTTTTGCCTTTTTTTAGTTTTTTCAGTTTTTTTTTTAGTTTTTTATTGGTTTTTACCTTTATATTTTTTTTAGTTTTTTAGCTTTTTTATTTTTTTTATTAGTTTTTAGTTTTTTTTGTAGTTTTTGCCTTTTTTTAGTTTTTTCAGTTTTGACGTCACCTAATCCAGTTTTTTCAGGTGACGTCACCTGACACATCCATCCACACATCCATCCACAGACAACTTATTTTTATATATATAGATATATGGTTTTAACTACGTAAAACTTGCGAATATACAACATTCTTTGCTGTCCCATTGTCTTTGCATATAAATAGATTGTCAGGTTATCCCCCTGTTTCCCCCGGTGTCCCCGTTGTAGTTGTGTCCCTGTGTCCCGGTCGTCATTTATATTCCCTGTGTCCCGGGTCCCGGTCATCATTTGTATCCCGGTGTCTCGGTCTGTATATACATTCGTTTTTTAGTTTTGTTTTTCTCCTTTATTTTTTTCCTTTTTTTTCTTTTTTAGCTTATTTAGATTTTTAGATTTTTTAGTTTTTTTTATTAGTTTTTAGTTTTTATTTCTTTTTAGTTTTTTTGTCCCGGTCGTCATTTATATCCCCCTGTTTCCCCCGGTGTCCCCGTTGTAGTTGTGTCCCTGTGTCCCGGTCGTTATTTATATTCCCTGTGTCCCGGTCGTCATTTGTATCCCGGTGTACCGGTCTGTATATACATTCGTTTTTTAGTTTTGTTTTTCTCCTTTATTTTTTTCCTTTTTTTTTCTTTTTTAGTTTATTTAGATTTTTAGATTTTTTAGTTTTTTTATTAGTTTTTAGTTTTTTTTTCTTTTTAGTTTTTTTGTAGTTTTTACCTTCTTTTTAGTTTTGTTAATTTTTTTTTTTACTTGTGTCCTGGTCGTCATTTATACTCCCTGTGTCCCGGTGCTTTGTTGATTGCTAATCGAACATTCCTTTTGTCCTGGTCGCTTTCTCTTTGAGTGTCGTCATTTATTTTTTTCTTTTTTAGTTCTTTTAGTTTTTACCTTTTTTAGTTTTTTTTTAGTTTTTAGTTTTTTTAGTTTTTTACCTTTTTTTAGTTTTTTTAGTTTTTTAGCTTTTTTATTTTTTTTATTAGTTTTTAGTTTTTTTGTAGTTTTTGCCTTTTTTTTTAGTTTTTTGTCCTGGTCGCTTTCTCTTTGAGTGTCGTCATTTATTAGTTTTTTCCTTTTTTTTTTTAGTTTTTTATTGGTTTTTACCTTTATTTTAGCTTATTTTTCAGTTTTTTCCTTTTTTTTAGTTTTTTTTTATTTTTTATTTTTTTTAGTTTTTTACCTTTTTTTAGTTTTTTTAGTTTTTTTAGTTTTTTAGCTTTTTACTTTTTTTATTAGTTTTTAGTTTTTTTTTGTAGTTTTTGCCTTTTTTTAGTTTTTTCAGTTTTTTTTTTAGTTTTTTATTGGTTTTTACCTTTATAGTTTTTTTAGTTTTTTAGCTTTTTTATTTTTTTTATTAGTTTTTAGTTTTTTTTGTAGTTTTTGCCTTTTTTTAGTTTTTTCAGTTTTGACGTCACCTAATCCAGTTTTTTCAGGTGACGTCACCTGACACATCCATCCACACATCCATCCATCCATCCATCCACAGACAACTTATTTTTATATATATAGATATATATATATATATATATATATATATATATATATATATATATATATATATATATATATATATATATATATATATATATATATATATATATATATATATATATATATATATATATATATATATATATATATATATATATATATATATATATATGGTTTTAACTACGTAAAACTTGCGAATATACAACATTCTTTGCTGTCCCATTGTCTTTGCATATAAATAGATTGTTAGGTTTACCGACTCTTGAACATGCAACATATAATGGTCCATGGGAAAACAATCTGTATTCAGATCTATACCTCATGATTCTAATGATTGCCCTTGAGCTTTGTTGCTGGTGATTGCTAATCGACCATTCCCTGTCCCGGTGTCCCGGTCGTCATTTATATCCCCCTGTTTCCCCCGGTGTCCCCGTTGTAGTTGTGTCCCTGTGTCCCGGTCGTCATTTATATTCCCTGTGTCCCGGTCGTCATTTGTATCCCGGTGTCCCGGTCTGTATATACATTCGTTTTTTAGTTTTGTTTTTCTCCTTTATTTTTTTCCTTTTTTTTTCTTTTTTAGTTTATTTAGATTTTTTAGTTTTTTTATTAGTTTTTAGTTTTTTTTCTTTTTAGTTTTTTTGTAGTTTTTACCTTCTTTTTAGTTTTGTTAGTTTTTTTTTTTTACTTATGTCCTGGTCGTCATTTATACTCCCTGTGTCCCGGTGCTTTGTTGATTGCTAATCGAACATTCCTTTTGTCCTTTTTTTCTTTTTAGTTTTTTATTGGTTTTTACCTTTATTTTAGCTTATTTTTCAGTTTTTTCCTTTTTTTTAGTTTTTTTTTATTTTTTATTTTTTTTTAGTTTTTTACCTTTTTTTAGTTTTTTTAGTTTTTTTAGTTTTTTAGCTTTTTTACTTTTTTTATTAGTTTTTAGTTTTTTTTGTAGTTTTTGCCTTTTTTTAAGTTTTGTTTTTCTCCTTTATTTTTTTCCTTTTTTTTTCTTTTTTAGTTTATTTAGATTTTTAGATTTTTTAGTTCTTTTATTAGTTTTTAGTTTTTTTTTCTTTTTAGTTTTTTTGTAGTTTTTACCTTCTTTTTAGTTTTGTTAGTTTTTTTTTTTTACTTATGTCCTGGTCGTCATTTATACTCCCTGTGTCCCGGTGCTTTGTTGATTGCTAATCGAACATTTTATTTTGTCCTGGTCGCTTTCTCTTTGAGTGTCGTCATTTATTTTTTTCTTTTTCAGTTCTTTTAGTTTTTACCTTTTTTAGTTTTTTTTAGTTTTTTAGATGAAAATTTTTTTTAGTTTTTTCCTTTTTTTCTTTTTAGTTTTTTATTGGTTTTTACCTTTATTTTAGCTTATTTTTCAGTTTTTTCCTTTTTTTTAGTTTTTTTTTATTTTTTATTTTTTTTAGTTTTTTACCTTTTTTTAGTTTTTTTATTTTTTTTAGTTTTTTAGCTTTTTTACTTTTTTTTATTAGTTTTTAGTTTTTTTTGTAGTTTTTGCTTTTTCTTAGTTTTTTCAGTTTTTTTTTTAGTTTTTTATTGGTTTTTACCTTTATTTTAGCTTATTTTTCAGTTTTTTCCTTTTTTTTAGTTTTTTTTTAGTTTTTAGTTTTTTTAGTTTTTTACCTTTTTTTAGTTTTTTTAGTTTTTTTAGTTTTTTAGCTTTTTTATTTTTTTTATTAGTTTTTAGTTTTTTTTGTAGTTTTTGCCTTTTTTTAGTTTTTTTAGTTTTTTAGCTTTTTTATTAGTTTTTAGTTTTTTTTGTAGTTTTTGCCTTTTTTAGTTTTTTTAGTTTTTTAGCTTTTTTATTTTTTTTATTAGTTTTTAGTTTTTTTTTGTAGTTTTTGCCTTTTTTTAGTTTTTTCAGTTTTGACGTCACCTGATCCAGTTTTTTCAGGTGACGTCACCTGATCCATCCACAGATCCACACACAGACAACTTATTTTTATATATCTATATATATAAAAATAAGTTGTCTGTGGATGGATGGATGGATGGATGTGTGGATGGATGTGTCAGGTGACGTCACCTGAAAAAACTGGATTAGGTGACGTCAAAACTGAAAAAACTAAAAAAAGGCAAAAACTACAAAAAAAACTAAAAACTAATAAAAAAAATAAAAAAGCTAAAAAACTAAAAAAACTATAAAGGTAAAAACCAATAAAAAACTAAAAAAAAAACTGAAAAAACTAAAAAAAGGCAAAAACTAGAAAAAAAATATTAAAAACTAATAAAAAAAGTAAAAAAGCTAAAAAACTAAAAAAACTAAAAAAACTAAAAAAAGGTAAAAAACTAAAAAAAATAAAAAATAAAAAAAAACTAAAAAAAAGGAAAAAACTGAAAAATAAGCTAAAATAAAGGTAAAAACCAATAAAAAACTAAAAAAAAAAAGGGAAAAACTAATAAATGACGACACTCAAAGAGAAAGCGACCAGGACAAAAAACTAAAAAAAAAGGCAAAAACTACAAAAAAACTAAAAACTAATAAAAAAAATAAAAAAGCTAAAAAACTAAAAAAACTAAAAAAAGGTGCAATCAACAAAGCACCGGGACACAGGGAGTATAAATGACGACCAGGACACAAGTAAAAAAAAAAATTAACAAAACTAAAAAGAAGGTAAAAACTACAAAAAAACTAAAAAGAAAAAAAAACTAAAAACTAATAAAAAAACTAAAAAATCTAAAAATCTAAATAAACTAAAAAAGAAAAAAAAAGGAAAAAAATAAAGGAGAAAAACAAAACTAAAAAACGAATGTATATACAGACCGGTACACCGGGATACAAATGACGACCGGGACACAGGGAATATAAATAACGACCGGGACACAGGGACACAACTACAACGGGGACACCGGGGGAAACAGGGGGATATAAATGACGACCGGGACAAAAAAACTAAAAAGAAATAAAAACTAAAAACTAATAAAAAAACTAAAAAATCTAAAAATCTAAATAAGCTAAAAAAGAAAAAAAAAGGAAAAAAATAAAGGAGAAAAACAAAACTAAAAAACGAATGTATATACAGACCGGGACACCGGGATACAAATGATGACCGGGACCCGGGACACAGGGAATATAAATGACGACCGGGACACAGGGACACAACTACAACGGGGACACCGGGGGAAACAGGGGGATAACCTGACAATCTATTTATATGCAAAGACAATGGGACAGCAAAGAATGTTGTATATTCGCAAGTTTTACGTAGTTAAAACCATATATATATATATATATCTATATTCACAGGTGGGACATAGGGACACAACTACAATGGCGCGTAACTATTATGGCGCGTAACGACTTACGCGCGCGGGGGGGCTTGGGGGGGGCGCGAAGCGCCCCCACCAACTAGGTGTTGGGGTGGCGCGAAGCGCCACCCCAACAGCTAGTATAGATATATAGATTTTTATATATATAGATACAGTTTCTTCTTTAGTTTTTTTTTCTTTTTTAGTTTTTTCGTTTTTTAGTTTCTTCTTTTTATTGATTTATTTTCTTCAATTTGTCAATGTTCATTCTAACATTGACACTTGGAAAAATCTTTACGTGCCAAGCATGCTAAAGCTCCAACAATTTATATTAAACCTCAAATTTGGGGTATCTGTTTTAAGGTTTTCGAATTACTTTAATCTATTGTCAAAATATATTGAAATATTTGTGCAATTCCCAGTTTGTTTTTTTATAGTTTTTTCTTTTTTTTTTAGTTTTTTAGCTTTTTTAGCTTTTTTTTAGTTTTTATCTTTTTTATTTTTTTAGGTTTTTCTTTTTAGGTTTTTTTTTTTTTTAATTTTTTTAATTTTTAATTTTAGTTTTTTCTTTTTAGTTTTTTTTTTAGTTATTCCATTTTTCTTTTTTCGAATTACTTTAATCTATTGTCAAAATATTTCGAAATATTTATGCAATTTCCAGTTTTTACATTCTAGTTTGTTTTCTTTTTTATATATAGAAGATATAATCTGGCGTAACGGACAGACAACTTATTTTTATATATATAGATATATATATATATATATATATATACTAGCTGTTGGGGTGGCGCTTCGCGCCACCCCCAACACCTAGTTGGTGGGGGCGCTTCGCGCCCCCCCCAAGCCCCCCCGCGCGCGTAAGTCGTTACGCGCCATAATAGTTACGCGCCATTGTAGTTGTGTCCCTATGTCCCACCTGTGAATATAGATAGATATATATATATGGTTTTAACTACGTAAAACTTGCGAATATACAACATTCTTTGCTGTCCCATTGTCTTTGCATATAAATAGATTGTCAGGTTTACCGACTCTTGAACATGCAACATATAATGGTCCATGGGAAAACAATCTGTATTCAGATCTATACCTCATGATTCTAATGATTGCCCTTGAGCTTTGTTGATGGTGATTGCTAATCGACCATTCCCTGTCCCGGTGTCCCGGTCGTCATTTACATCCCCCTGTTTCCCCCGGTGTCCCCGTTGTAGTTGTGTCCCTGTGTCCCGGTCGTCATTTATATTCCCTGTGTCCCGGGTCCCGGTCGTCATTTGTATCCCGTGTCCCGGTCTGTATATACATTCGTTTTTTAGTTTTGTTTTTCTCCTTTATTTTTTTCCTTTTTTTTCTTTTTTAGCTTATTTAGATTTTTAGATTTTTTAGTTTTTTTATTAGTTTTT